>NC_064875.1:2360000-2405000 GCF_943734745.1 Anopheles darlingi | reverse complement strand
TAAGCCGCTAAAGGTGGAAAGGGGTAATCGAGCTAAGGTGTGGTGTGGTACCGGGTGCCGGGTGCGGGGATATATACTTGCACGATGATGGAGGCGCACGCACACCGATCCGCAAACCGAGCGACCGACGACCGAACGAAACCCGAACGAGAACCGAACGGGTGGCCATCTTTCTCGATGGGGGCTCTCATCTCGGGTCATCCCGTCTTCTTCTCATTCGTGTTCTGTCGATTCGCTTCGTCCGTTCTCACTCTCTCGCTGCTTCTTCCGTTCTTCTTCTTGGTCTTCTTGGTGGTACCCCGTGGGGTTTTGGGATTTCGTGCGTGCAATCCGGATCGTCCTACCCGGACTGCTCTTCTTCTTCCACCTCCTCGACCTCCTCCTACACCTCCTTTTCTTCCTTTTCCACCTTCCTCCAGGCCAGGCCAGAAAAAGGGACATTTTCGTCCATTTTCTTGACCTGAACCGTGACACGCACGGAACCTACATAGCGAACAGTCTCCTCCCGCATTTTCACGCCCCGTCACGAGCCGTTGTGAAAAAGGTTTTCCCGTGAGTGCAGTGGTCGCCTGCCGCCGTTGCTTAACGTTGAAAGAAATTCGAAATGTTGCATCAGAGCATCAGGATCACCGCGGGCGAGAAAGAAACCAGCCAGCGAGGAGCGATCGATCGGTTTGGAAAGAAATTGTCCAGAAGCAGGAGCAGCTGCTGCAGCAGTGCATACAACCGCCACAGTGTGCAGTGTGTAGTAGAATAGCCCAAGATAGTAGAATAGCAGGAGAATAGTTTCCTCTTAAAGTGAAAACAGTGAATCTCAAGTGAATTAAACAGAGTAGAGCACCACGATTAGGATGAGTCAGGAAGGGGTAGTAGAGTAGAATCAGACAGTTGCCATGTTCATCACAGATGGCTAGGATTTCTTGGTTTCCAAGCGCGCTTATTGCATCACCTAGCAGCAGCAGTAGCAACAACGTTGGCATCGCGTTTTAGAACCTCGACCACGGGCACGGACCGAGAGGAACCGACCCGCTAGTGTGTGGTACGATTGCCAGCTCATTAGAATGCCGGTTGCAAAATGGTGGCTGGTGATAGAATCAGCTATCTCGGCCGCTCGATATCGGGCCGTTCTAGAACACCAACGTTTGATGTGTGTTCTAAAAATAAACTCGATTATCATGGCCATTATACGATACGAAATAGCGTAATGGCTTTCTCTCTCGGTACGGCGTTTTGTTCTGCTTCGCTGGAAGCTGAAATATGGTTACCGAAACGGAATCCTCTTTCGAGAGCAGAATTTCGATTAATTTTGTTTAAAAAATATTTTTCAAACTTTTTTTCGGAAAATGTTAAAAAAAAAACCGTCTGCTCTACAGAGGCCAGCGAAAAGCATGCTTTGCTCGTGCTTCATTCACGCCGACCAGATAAGCACCTTTTACGCTGGTGCGTGCTCGGTGACCTTGCAGATTTCGTTTTAATCTCGCCAGATTTGGCGAGTCTTTCTGCGGCCACCGCCAGCGTGTAATGATAATGACAATCGCCGGCCGGTCATGTAAGGCGGCAGCAGATAGCTTTAAAAACCGCCGAATTGTAAGCTCGATGATAATGCTAGGACGAAGAAAAAAAAAACAACTTAAATCGAGCAATCGCGAGTGACGTACGTAAAGCAGATAGCAATCGTACGATCTTTTCACGAGACTTCTCGAGTCGTTGCTTGGCCTCCACACCATCAGTGTAGAGGTACCGCGGTACCGCTGGATAGTGACTCAACGCCGGTTACGGGTTGGTAGAACTTCGTTTTTTGTTAGCGAAATTCCCCGATCGTTTTTTTTTTTGGCACTGGAAACAGGTAAAACTCCGAGAGGTGCGTGAGCTGGGTAAAAAGGGCTCGATGTACCGTGACATACCGTGTACCGTACATGGAAATTAGCGCGTTGGTGTACCTCCAGCAAAATGAGCAGCAGCCGGGTTTTCGGGGGTAAAAACAGATTACGAATGAAGATTCGGATTTTCGGTTCCTTTCGGAGAACCGCCAACCGCCAACCGCCCAACGGCCCAAATGGCCACGCCAATGAAAAGATGCTGCTGCTGCTAATGCCTTTCGGATGGAGAGGAGGAAATTGGGCACTTCCAGGCGCCCCATTCCTCCGGCTGTTGCTGCTCCTCAATAAAACTTCTTAATCCTCGCCGAAGATCACGCGACGCGCCGTCACAAATGGCCGCCGAAAGCTAATGAGCGCCGCAAGTCTCGAAAGTGTGTGCCGGCCGCCGGCTGGAAAGTGTTTTACCTGCGTTTTCCTCGGCCGAAAAGCAGAAGCAAAGCAGATGGGCGAAAGGAGGATGCTGCTGCTGTTGGATGGCAGTGGTGGCGATAGGTGGCTCTTTATAATGATGATGGTGACGATGACTGTGGTGCCCAGTGTCTGTTCTGCTGCCCAACCTCTCTAGGCAAAGGCCAGCAAAAAGAATGGAGTAGAAATTTGCGACAATCATAAAGAAGCGACGCGGAGCGACGAATCTCATAAAAAGCGCTTCCAAAAACGCCAACTTTTTAAGCCAGATTGCTTGCTTGGGCCCTCTATCTTAGGCCTGGGCTCACCCCGAGTTTATGGAATGGAATCAGTGCTGCTGCTGCTGCTGCTGATGGATGGAGTTTTATAGCCAACCATTTAAGCTTTAGCTTGGTTCTTTATTCTCGTGGCCTCTCTCTATCTCTCTATCTCTGGGCTTTTCTCTTCGACGGGCTCATCTTTATTGCTTCCTCGAAATCACAATTTCGCGATCTGCTGCTGCTGCTGCTGCTGCTGGGGGCCCCTGCTTGTGGGTTTTTTTTATATATTCCGGGACGGCAGTTAATAGCGAGCGTCGGGATAGCCAGCCATTCAGAAGTGGAAACAGATTTAGAGAACTAGCAGCTCGTGAAGAAGTGATACCTCGCGACCTGAAGGCGTGGTAGAACATTTTGAGAACAATTCTAAGGAACACAACATCAACCAAGAAGAACTAGAGAAAGAGAGAAAAGAAGTGCAAAAGAAGAGGAGGAGAAATAGTTTAGGACGGTTCTAGCAGTTCAGAAGAAAGTAAAGTAAAATGTGCTACCTATTTCATCAGCCATTGGCAGGCAACGTCAGCTCTTATCAGTACTACCTGACGGCGCACACACACACGGAAGCGATCGATTCGTGAATTTCTGATGCAACATTTTGAATTTTTTCTCGAGTAAAAATCACACATACACAGCAGGCCGCGCTGCTGCGTTCGTTTTGCGAAAAACCCACAAAATCCCATGCGTCTTCTTCGTGATCGTCAGCTACAGGAACCGACCAGCGAACAACAATGCCAGCGACAAAACGATGCCCAATGCTTATGCTCTTCACAATCTGTTCCTGTATCTAATGCCCAGCTCTTCACACGTACACACACACAGGCACGGCAGACGATCGTCTTGCCGGAAGGGAAAATTATTTCAAATAATCTTATCTAGCCTCTCCACGGTTTTCCGAACCTTTTTCGAAACTCTTTCACGCGATTAATGATTCTTAGACCTCTGGGGGATTTGGCCGCGTATGTTTGTTTTATTTATGCGTTCTATTTTTCCCCACCCCGTTTGCCCATCTTTTCGACTCCCTGGGAGGGCGAGGAGGGTGGAGTCTACCCTTTTATGTCTTTCTCCTCCAACACCTCCACTCATCCCTTTGGTGTTTGCTATGTTCGGACCGAGGAGGAAGGGGAGGACTAGAAAAACGTTCGCTTGACAGGCGTTTTGTGCGTTGTAACTGTTGTTTTCTCGCTACCTTTTTTAATGCTTCGAGTTCCTTCCTGTGTCGTCAGTGCCAAGCCAGAGAGGCCCCCCCCCCCCTTTTGGCCCACGCTTCGGGTAATGCACCAGTTTTGCCTTCGCAACAAACCATCGTTGGCTGTTCCGGTTAGCTAGCCACGGGGCCCCCAGCCCGAGGTGGGGCCAACGATGATGGCTACGTGACCGTAACCGCACCATGCGTGTGTGTGTGTGTGTGTGCCTCTATGCCTCGACGGTAAAGACGTTGAGTAAAACTACAAAATGCCATAACGTAACCGACCGAAAATTGACCACGGCGGCACAGCCCCTTCTGCCCTCCCAATTTTCCAGCGTGACTCACCTCAAACTGGTGGCCAGGCCGGGGATTGCGTATGCGTGTCTCTCTCTCTCTCTATGTAGTGGAGCTGCGAAATGCTTCGAGGAATTCTTTGCTTGAAGGAATTTACTTTCAACGCAAGAATCTACGCCTGGAAAATGATTTTCTACCGATTACACATGAACGCCTTTGCAGAGGAGCCCCCGCAGGAGCAGGAGGGTAGCAGAAGGGAATAATCGACGATTCTTCCGGTCCGGGGAAGTCCGAGCACTGCTAGACTCTCCATTTCGACATTTAGTCCAAAACTGCTGCTGCCCACTACTGCTCCAGCTGATCTCATTTCCAGAAAGGCCCGCATTTCCCACTCCCCACACACACGCAAACACACATAGCACGCTTAACTGTCTGTAAATATTTTAATTTAAGCCAATTATCGACAAATGGTCAGCTGCTGCTGCTACTGCTGCTGCTGCCGTTGGTACGGTTCAATTGGAAACTAGAACTTGGATACAAATCGACTTTGAAGTCTTTGATGTTGAGTTTATGCGTTCCCAGAGCGCGAGAAAGTACGGGTACGGGTTTCCTCTTCCGAGCTCATTCCGGAGCTTGTAATGCTGCTGCAGCAGACTTGCAAGACCATCATTTGTTGCCTCCAAAAAAACCAAATTATTTTATGCCGTTTGAAAGGCGCATCCGCATCAGGCCATCCATCCGATATATATGCATACGCCCCGAGAGAAGGAGAGAGAGAGATGTGAGCATAATTATCATAATTTAAACGAGACTATGCTGATGGCCGGGATCTAAAAACCTTCGACTTCGGCACGGTACTGCGTGTAAAACAAACCAAACATACACCAGGTCCAGGTGGGCCACCAATAAAACATGTAGTTGCATGTGTGCTCCTCGCGGGGAGGTGTTTCGTTTTTGGATTTTCCGTTCAACGCAGTGCCTCCCCCGGAACACACATTGCACATTGACGTACCAGAGCAGGCCACGTAGCCGTAGCAGCACAAGAAAAGTCGAGGAAAACCCCGAACTCCCGGGCGACGGCGACGGCGACGGCGGTGCAGTCTAGCAAAGCCTAATGGCCAAAGCTATTAGAAGCAATCGCATCCGATTCGGCAGACGCTCCAGTAATGACGCACCTCCCCGGGCTCACCTGTCTCTCTCTCTCTCTCTCTTTTTCTATTTTTCTCTCTCCATCTATCGACCGGTGGCTGACGACGAAGGAAATCAAATTATATATGCGTCTTTCTGAAGCCGAAATTCGGAAATTATTTTATTACATTACTCCGCGTAGCATTATAAAAACCACCACCAGCCACCACCAGCCACCACCACACGGGACGGACGGACAGTAAAGATGTAATGTTCCAACAAAACGGAACGACCTGCGGGCGGTGCTGGTCTATAAATGTTTCCACAAAATGGACCCCGCTCTTCCTCGTCTTGCCGCAAGTGAGACCCTC
Source organism: Anopheles darlingi (assembly GCF_943734745.1). Classification (NCBI taxonomy): domain Eukaryota; kingdom Metazoa; phylum Arthropoda; class Insecta; order Diptera; family Culicidae; genus Anopheles; species Anopheles darlingi. The sequence continues at coordinate 2,399,416 of NC_064875.1, read as the reverse complement.
AACCACTGGCCTGTGTCAGTAACTTATGACTTTCTATTGACAGTTGCAGTTGCGATTGCGATGTCATCCAAACTTGCCAAAGGGTTAAACGGAGGTCCCCGGAGGTGGTTGTAAAACCATCTCCGCCAGCCAGTCATATAGCTGAATGCACCAGCTCGTGTGTGTGTGTGTTGGTTGTAACCCTTTTTTCCGATCGCCGGTTCTCGGATACCAATTTGCCTGCCTACAAATACGAACCGGATCGAGGAAAAAGGGTTTCGTTTCGCAGTAAAACCCGAACACGGTGATCTCGCCCTAAACCCGATGCGTGTCATTATGATACCTTTATTGTATCCCACATAAAAAAGAAAAAAACAACAGAAAACATCGGCCCATGGGTTCTACAGAATCAACTTGGTGCTCTGCTGCACTTGCTTGCTTGTTTGTTTGTTTGAGATTTCGAGTTCCCGGCAGCAGGCGACGACGTGAGATCGTCGTCATCGTCTTTCATTGCGAGACAAGTCTCGCCTACTGCGAACTGCACTCGGAGCTGGTCTCGGAGCGGCTTTTCGGCTTGCGGTTTGCTTCGCCGATTTGCCGGTTATGCTACGGCTGGCTGGCTGGCCGGCCGGCCGGAAGACCGGAGTTTCTGGAGTTTGCTTTCTCATAGACCGGTTCTTGCTTCCTGTCCATAAGATACGATGCGTTATCGTTATGCTTTTTACAGCTGCTGCTGCTCTTCTGACAGGTTTCTCGCCTCACCGCGAGCGCCGCAATGACGGAGGTGAGGCGTATTGGTGATATCAGCCTTTTTGGGTGGACACAGGAAGTCCACAGACCTAGAAAGCAAACGAAATCGAAAGAAAAAAACACTGACAAGAACCACCATTAGGGGGCCCGTGCGTCGCGCATGTAATGCCCGATTGTGCCGTGGTGGCCTGTGATCCGATTTTCGGTGGTTCCTGCGTGTCCAGCGTCACATAATGTCAAAGCTAATTAGACCCCAGGGTCTCTGAAAGGGGGGGAGGGGGAGGTACTGCTGCTGCTGCTGAGCGGAATAAGGAAGCCAAGAGGTGGCAGTGGTGGTGGTAGTGGTGGCCTCCGAGTGCTACGAAACTCGTAAACAACCGTCGACAAACAAACCGTCGATTGGTTCCTCCACCACCACCACCACCACCACCACCATCACTCTCCCATCCCCACCTTCATCGTTCATATCAGTCCGGTTGGTTGGTTGTGCGGCCGGCCGGTCGGTTGTTTCTAAAAATGGCCACCAAAACCGTGCAGGCGGCGAGCCCACATCAGGTCCGCTCGTGTCGCGAAACACTCTTATCGCGTGATGATGTGTGTTTTTGTGTACCTTCTTCTTCTTCTTCTCGTTCTTCTTGCTGTTCTTCTTCGGACAGACAGTTGGAACGGTCGGACGGTACGGTAGACACGTCGCCCGAATTCGGATCCAACACGCGATGAGACCTGTTGTGTTGTGGGTATAGACCCTGTTTCTCCTCTTTTTACTCCTCTTCCTTCTCCTCCTCCTTCTGCTGCTGTTCACTCAGGCTGATCTGATCGGTGTGTAGAGCAGTAGAGAAGTAGATGATGATGATGATGATGATGCTGCTGCTGCCTGGTTGCTGCCTGGTGTGATGAGATCAGCTGTAACATGGCTCTGGGCAAACATATGGCACCGCCGGGCCATGGACCGCCGGCCACGGTGTTTCTGGTTCATGGATGATCTGCATTGATCGGTTCCGGAATGTCGGAAACGGTCTCGACGGCGTAGCGCTTCCGTAATTCCGGGCACATTCGCTACGGACCGGGATGCCGGGATGCCGGGACTCATGCTTTGAAGTGTGCGGATAGTTTGTTGTTGGTCGAGCGTCGTTGGTGGGTTCCCTGCCCTGGTTTCGGTCTCTCGGAATCGGAATCCAGACACAGCTCTCCAACAGAGGCCAACAGGAAGATGGTCTCCGGACCAGTCTCGGTCTATGCTAATGCCCCCGGTTGGTTGGTTGGGGCCATAGGGTGGTCTAGGGTCCAGGGTTGGTGTTTTGTTTTGTTTTTTTTTCTTCCCCTGCCTTATGAATCCTCTCGTTGCGTCCGGCCTTTTTTTAAGGGACTTTTCGATCCGTTGCAATGACTTTTCTCGCCACCATTAACCGCTCCCGAGACCCGTGGACCTCCATATACAGAGGGTTGTCGCTGCTGCTGCTGCTGCTGTGTGTTTCCCATGGCCACACATCCCTGGCCTTCTCTTCTCGTGAGCCTCGAGTTCTTCTCGATGATGGACCAACCCTTGCAGCAGCAGCAGCAGCACGGCGGTTGGGTTGGTTAGAGAAGAGTCAAAGAGAGAGAGAGAGAGAGAGAGCCCCGTGGTGGCCCCGTGAGGGATTCAATGAATTTTTCAGTACAGTAATTACCCCGGATCCGTTCCGAGGGTAGTTCCAGAGTTCTTCAGCACATACCCTTCCTCCCCTCCCCCGGGGCCGTCTCTGTCTCTCTGTTTGCACTGTTCGTTGTTTGCTCGCTCTCTTTCTCTTTCGTTCCTTCCCTTTCCATCGCTCTGTTTATCCATTTTCACAGCGCACCGCTTTTCCATCTCTCTTTCATCCCCCTTCCGTTCCATTCACTCTGCCTGCCTCACGGCATGGCTCTGGTTCTTCTGTGCGTTGGTTCGCCTTTTTTTTCTTTCTCTCGTTCCATTTGTATGCTCCGCCGGCTACGGGACAGAGATGGCTGCACGCACCTTAGCAACAGTCGACGACGACTACGTCGTGCTACGAAAAATTCCACTGGAACACATCGCTCCAGCGGCGCGTTTTCCAGCAGCAAAGCAACCTTTTTCCCTGGCTGTTGCCATGCGTGCCAGCGTGCCACTCCCCGGTATCCGGGACGTTGCTACATAGATAAACGCAGAACCGGAGGAAGGAGCGGGGAATGGGCGAAGGATTTGGATGGAAAAAAGCCAGCAACAGCAGCAACCTAGACCCCTAATGATATGCAGCGTTTCGAGGGAGGTGGGGGTTGATCCAATAATTTGTTTTCCATTTCTAGCCACACAAATCACCTTTGATTGATTGATCAGTGTATTAGCGATTCGGGAACTGTGCTGTGCTGGGTAGTGCGGGTGGGAAGTGCCGCCCTGTACCCCCACCAGCGACGTCAGACCGATGTCGAAGGTTTTCCTTATCATCGAGGCTACCTAACCTTGCCAGCAATGGTTTGAGGTGTGTGTGTGTGCGCGCGTCTGTCCAGATCGCAATCGCGTGTACCACCGGAGGTTCAACCGGACAAAACTAGGCAAAGATAAGAAGTTGTTTGTGACAAGCGCGTTCGCTACAATACAAGGAGACATCACTGGAGCTGGGCGCATGCTTTCTTCTAGACCACGAGGTGAAGTGATTGGAGGAGTTGCATCGTATCGTGATGCCCGCTTGCTGCACCATGCACACCTACCTATGGTGTCTTCTTCTCGTTGTTGTTATTCTTCTCCGTGACGCTAATGGTGACGTACAGGCACCGTAGGTTGCATGCATTTTCGGTATCTCCATCCGGTATAAGTCCAAGCGATTCGGTCCCGTGGTTCGGAGATTACTTGGACAGAGAGAGAGAGAGAAGGAGAGTGGACAACCAACCGACCGAACTTTGGTCGTTGCTAGGCGACGACCGATGACAGATGCCGGTGAATTAGATTCCTCAAATTCTTCGCCCTGTCTGCCGTAGGACTCTCAGGTATTTGAGTTATCCTTCGAATTCCCTTCGGTTTGGTTTTGGAACCAAACTGTGGCAGTGGAACCGACTCGGTGTAATATTGTAAATCTTGCCAGAGATAGTAAAGCGCCTGGCCACCGGTCCGTCCGCTCGAATCGATGCTTCTACGTCCATAGCAACGTTATCCGTAACGAAGACGAAGAATTGGAAAACATATATATATATTTCCCGAATTCCCGAAACTCGCCATCCATCCACAGACCTCCAATTTAACCTCCATCATCATCATCATCATCATCGGCTGCGGCGTCGGTGGCCAGACGGAGCCGATGCGCGGGTACAGAGCATCTCGAAAACATGCGTAAGCTTCTAGTTCCTCTCTAGGTGCCTTCCGTAGGTCCGTTGTTGTTCTTGGGTGCGTATCGAACCGACTACCCCCTCGCGGGTTTCAGCATCATCCTCACGATCTCTGTTCTATGCCCACCACCAGCAAGATCAGCTCTCCGATTTCACCAGAATTTCCTCCCGGACCCGGCAATGATCCTTTCCTGGGTTTCTGGTGGTGTCTTGTAAAATAAATTCTAATTTACCCAACACCACCAAACAGGCCTGGAACGACAGCTACCCTTCTCCGGGGCGGGGGTAGCCTATCCCGAAATACCCGAATAACCCGAGAAGACAGAAATGTCTTTATGGACCGACGGAGGACGAGCTCGGTTCGGTTCGGTTCGGTTCGTTCCGCATCAAAAACCATCATTCCTCCTCCTTTGCGTCATCTGGTGCTGGTGGTGGCCGCTGATATCATCCAATCTGCCAATCGACGGCCACAACGGGTCTCGTCCAGTCCCAGATCCTCACATAAATTCGTACTCCGCTCCGAGCAGCGACATCGACCGACCGTCCGTCCGTACGTTCGATGGCGTATCGAATCCTGTACGAACCTGTCGTGGCCGGCCATGAGCTTGAGAGGTTTTGTGTGTGTCGGTTCTGGTCCTCCGGACCTTTTGCGGCCTACACACGGCGCGTAAAGCGTAAAACCGTAAAGGCCTTCGGTTGTTGAGATGGGTCTCGGCCTCTCTCTCTCCCTCTCTCTCTTTCTGTCTCTCGATCTCTCCTTTTCGTTCTGCCCCGCAACACAAGGCGACTCATCCGGATCACACAATTGCTATTCCATCAGCAGCAACCAAGCAGCATGCTGTCCGTGCATGTCCGTTCGTCTGTGGTGTCTGTTTGCTCATCTTTCAATCCATGATGGCACGACGTTTCGCGCTGCTGTCCGGCTGGCCGCGAACACGAACACTGTAGCTGCTTTGTAGCGCACGCCAAACTCTTCTTCCTCTTCTCGCAGATCAGATTCTTGACCAAAATCCGGTCCGGCTGCGGATCGTGGGGAGTGTAGAAGAACGGCCGAGAATCGCCCAGAATCTACTCAGCATCTAGCGGTGGACAGCAGAGAGGAGAGGAGAGGAGAGCAGAAATAATAAAGACTACATTGCTTTAATTGACGAGTACGGAGGGGCAATCAGAAACATCTCGCGGGGGCCGCCACGCGGTCATAAATATAGCATCGACATCGATGCTTGAAGCTTGCAGAGCACCTCTCGGGACAGACAGACAGACAGACCAAAGAGCGGCAGAACACAGTGGTACACACCGTGGCTCCCGGATGGTCAAAAGTGTGTGCCCTTCTCCTCCTGCTCGCCTCCTCGGAGTATAAAATGGCATTTGAAGGATCTCGTCTTTTGGTGTTTGGGGCAGAGGAGTGGGAGTTTTCGGGGGTACCTCGGCATGAAAGGGAGACCATTGTGCTCGCGACACCCTCGCTCGCGTAGGGCCTCGTTTCATTGAATTTAGATTCTTCGATTCTTCTCGCGACTCCCTCCCTTGGGGCCCTTGAACGACGCTAGTGGTGAAGGTGGTGGTGACCAGCACCACCCCTTACCATCACCGTCATCATCATCATCACCAACGCACCGACACCGGGGGCTAGAGAGATTGAATTCAGATTGTGAATAATAAATTAAGAAAAATGATTGAGCATATTATTATGCATGCAGTGAGGCCTCACGGACCGGACTTGGGGTTCCTTCGTCGCGGGTCGCGGGTCGCGGGTCTCTCAACGCGAGCGCTCAACTGCGATCCACGCGATCGAGCGAACGTGCGCGCTGGCGCGAGTGTGTCTTGGGGCGAGAGTATCTTGATGTACGCGTCCAACGACGACGACGACGACGACGACGACGAAGACGACGATCATCACCACCGGTTCCACGGGCGAACGAGACTTACATAACCTCCGGGAGTCATCTGCTTCTTCTCCTCGTTCGCTTCCCATCTTCTATCTTGCTTTCTCGATCCAGCTATTCCCGGGACCGTGATCGCAACGCAACGCAACGGAGCAGGCCATGGAGCAGGCGTTGGAGCGAGTTGGAGACGACGAACGCGATACGCGAGAAACACTTTATCGAGTCTTGGGGGCCTTTGTTTGTGGCCTCTTTTGGGGGGCACCGTGGAAGGAACCTGGGCTGGCTCCGGGGCGACCTCAGCGCGACCGCAACAACCGAACACACTTCTCTTTCTCGTGCAAGGTGGGACGCGAGGTCATCATCTCGGCGTCCATTGCGTTGTTCTTGAGCCTCCACCAAGCCCCCTAGAAGCAGGAGGATTATTATTGATCCGGTAGATCATTAAGTCAGGAAAGGATTAAAGTCATAGACGGACGCGATGGACTAAGGGGCCAACGCCAAGACGCTGATTCCTGCCTTAAAGGGGTAAAGGGCAACCAATAAGGGGAGGACCTGAAGGTGAGGGATACACGAAGTGGACACGCATCGAGACTGAAGAGAGAGCGACAGAGAGATAAAGAGAGAGAGAGCAAGAAGGCAAAAACCTGTTGAAACTTGCACAAATATTGACTCATCACTGAGGCCAGGAATAGAAGGAGTGACCAGAGTGTGTGTGTCTGTCTGTGTGTGTGTGTGTGTGTGTGTGTGTGTGTGTGGCTGTTGGAGTTGGAGGATGGAACCTCGGAGAGTGATAGTAGTGTCGCCTTTCGGAGTCGCCTTCATCCTTTACGTTGTGGCGTTTCCAAAAACCGTCGCCGTGTGTACGTCACTCTGCAGCCCATTATCCGTCCCCGATGACACCATGGATGGTGCCATCCGAGCCTCTAGCTGCTGCTGTTGCTGTTGCTGTTGCTGCTGCTGCAGGGGACCACAGAGCCGTCGCCTCGTTTCTCGTCTTACGCGTCTTCGCTGCGTCTTTCCACCGTTCGTTCGTTCGTTCGTTCGCTCCGATGTTCTTATTAACACTTGCCCGGTTTTTCTTGGCCACTTATCTCACCTCTCGCTCGCTCTTGGTTGCTGCTGCGTTCTCGTTTGCTCGTTTGCTTCCATGGGGACCGTCGGTTGGTCGTCGCCTCGGTTTCCAATTTGCTTGACTTAAGTTCCAACACGGCAGCGACGGCAGCGCTTCTTCGGCTGCTTGTTCTTTCTTTGCAGCATTACCACCACTAGCAGCAGCAGCAGCAGCTCTCCTTAATGGTTGTCTCTTTATGTCACTTTCGCGTTTGCGCCCGGGTCTCGGGTCTTGGTCTTGTGGTTGTCATCTTCCATGAGTCGTCTTAAGATCCCGTATGGCTGGCTGGCAGGCAAGAGGACAACGTGAGTGCGGCGGTGCGGGCTCGGATCATGTAGCGCTGCTCTTCTATGCCCGTTGCGTTCGGGGCTCATCCCAGTGCCCCTGTCCAGTTCTTGTTGTTGTGGTTGTTGTTGTTGTCGTTCTTCTGCTTCGGAAGCGGAATAGCCGCAATGCAATGGCTCCGTGGCCTCCCCTGGACCCCGGGAGTTGTTTGTTTCTGCTCGCTGCGCTCTGCAGGCTACGACGACGACGGCGGCGTTGTTAGCCGGAGAAGAACCCAACAACAGCGCAGCAACAACAACAGCAGCAGCAAAAAAAACTCCGAACGAAATGAAAGTAAGCCTCCACCGAACCTTCTTCTCGAGGGAATCGACGACGGAAGAACGGATGGCGACGACGACGACGGAGCGCTAATGCAACGGCTCCGCGCTCCAAAGTGCCCAAGAAAGACACGACGACGACGACGACGACGAAGAACAAGCAGAAGCAGCTTAACGGCCCCATCATGTTCCTGGCCGATGATGATGCATCGCAACGCAACGGCCACCGATGTGTGAAAGGTGATCTTTGAAATATCATCCTTCCTTTCTTCCTCTTCTCTCTCTCTCTTCATCTAAACCCGCATTTTCACGTCGACCGGGCACCGGAATGATGACGCACGGACAGCGAGAACAAATCAAAACCCAGGTTATGTTGAAACGTGCAACATCGTGCTCGGTCCGGTGCAAAACAGTTTATTAATTGGTTGGGCAGCTGATAACGACGATGGGACTTTTCCAAAGGGATACATTTCCACAGACGCTTCCACAGACGAGTTCCATTCTCGCGAACTTCTGTCTGACACGTTCACAGGTAACGACGACTTCCGAGTCCGAGTTGCTCTTCAATGAGCAGTTTTTTGTGCAAAAACCAGCGATCAGCAACATGTTCTCTGCATCGCGACAGCAGCAGCAGCTTGCAACTTCAATTATCGACAGGCCCTGTTCCAAAGGGACCCTTTTTTTTTGGGGGGGTTTCGGGACTTTTTTGTCCACAACTTCCTGTTCTCAAAATCGACAAAAAATAAAATAAACCGGTCAACCGGACCAGGACCACTTTGTCGTCGTGCATACCATGAGGGAGCCCTTTTCGGGGGGCGACGGGGGGAAGAGGACTCCGAGCCCCTGGTTATGGACCCCAAGGGAGCGAACCTCTTCGAAAGCGAAGCGAACCTCGAACCTCGTGTGCCTCCCTCCCTCTTCATCATCTTCCTCTACTCCTGAGGTCAACCCGTAACCGATGGGACCCCCGGTTGCGGCCCCGGGGTTCGGTTTCGATTGGAAAAGACTCGAAATCGACTCGACGGAACGAATGCTCCACCTTCTCATCCCCACCCACCAACCACCATTTTGGACGAAAACCGACATCCCAACAGCATCATCATCATCATCATCATCATCATCATCTTGGGTTGGTGCCGCATGTTTGTAATAAAAGTGCTGGAATGGAAAGCGGACCAGATGAGAGGAAGGGAGTGAGGCCTAGCGGACACGCTATACACCACCATAGCGGCCAAGCATCGATCGATGCTCATTTGGGTGTTGTAGGAGTAGTGGTCCCCACCCCAATCACCCCCATCTTCCCACCACCAACCGGGGGTCGGAATGGAAACGAAGATGGCTGAGAGAAATGGCTGACGCGGCCTGGCCTGGCTTTGGCCGCCACCAAAAAAAGAAGAAAAAAAGAAGAAGAAAAGCACCGAAACGAAGGCGAAGCACTACCACCACCTACCAAAAAAAAGAAAAAAAACGCCGTACACTTTTAAGCGGAGGCAAATATGATTTTCAGTAATTCGATCCATCCGTCGGTCCGTCGACAACGGAGTGGCGGGGCTGGCTCGAAGATGTAGGAGGCAATCCGTGTGTGTGTGTGTCTACAGAGTGGTTGCTGCTGCTGCTGAGAAGCTGAGGGACCGAAACGCGAAAAAGAAAAACGGAAAAGTGGAAAGAAATGAGTCGCGAGCGGTGAGCAGAGCAGAGAGTCACGACGACGCACCACCGACGGACGCACCAGAGCCCATGATAGTGATGGCTGCTGATGGGCCGCATGCTAACCCAGAACCTTTTGCCAGAGAAGCGATTCAAGTAGTTGCTGAGCAAAGCAAGAAAGCCGCCGACGACGACGACAACGACAACGACGATGGTGGCGAAGAAACTCCAGCAGACCAGCAGCAGCAGAAGAGACCTCGACTCGACCGGGGCCCTCTTGTGTGTGCTGACGGATGCAGCGATGACACGGAACTCGTTCGCGAAGCAACGAGAAAGAGAAAGAAAAACGCGAAAAGCCACTGCCGATGCGGTGCATCGAATGGAAACTGTAACGAATGATGCAGTGACAGCAGCGGTGGCAGTGGTGGTGGTGCTGATGGCATTGAGAGGAATCGTGATGGTGTTTGCTGTGGGTCCGGCAGGCCTCCTGCAGCGCGCGGCTCAAGTGGCGGCCCCGGATCGTTTACCAGATGGTACGCGCGGCTTGGTTGCTAACCGGAACCATCCACCGGTGATGGTTGGACCTCGCGAAGACCTTGCGGCTCGATCGGTTTCAAATTCGCGCGGACGACGGTATGACTCATTACGCCTCTGGTGGCGTACTCGGCGTTGGTGTCAATTTGAGGATTGATAGACCGCAGAAGGCAGCACGCAACATGGACAACAAATGGACTCATTAGCTACAAGAGACATTGCGAGCAACGGGCTCGCTCGCGGTGCGTTTCTGCGGTTGCTTTTTTGTTGCTATGGTCACAACAGCAGCAGCTGATGATGATGATTCACGGCCATAACGGTATAGTCGCGGCGCGCCGTTACGGTGCTTGCACCGTACCGACAGCAACCAACCACCGGCGCTGCGACTTTCGCGTTCGATGGGAATTCAAGATCTTCTTCTTTTTTTATCTTTTATGAAACACACAGACACGTCGTGTGATGGCTTTGTTCGACGGCGGCGAGTGCAGTTACATAGGAGGTCGACCCTTGGAGGAAGAACTTAGAAGATATGACATTCGAGAGGCTCTCAACCTTTGGCGATCGATTGCGATCCAGACATTGGGAAGCTTCTGGAATCTTCTGGAAAACAGGGGCTTCTCTCTCTCGCGTGATTTGATGTTTAACAATCGCACTTCTCGGTGTTTTTACAACAAATGAGGCAATTGAGGGCTACACGTCTTTGAGTCAGTGTCTATCATCACATTTATGCAGCTAAATCCATTTCTCATCCATTAGAACAGATCACCACAAGACACGTTTGTTGCTGACGTGGTAACCGCGGCGTTTCTCGCCTGCCCTTCTGCCTTCCTGCCTGCCTGGCGAGGTTCCTTAGGGGTTCCGTTTGGTGTGAACGAAACACACGTTCCCTTCTCTCGATGGCCCCTGGTGTGTGTGTGTCTATGCAGTGCTGATGGCCTACGTGCGTTCCAGCTCATCACTATATAGCCTTGAAGCGCTCGGTGATGCTAGTGTTGGTGCGTTGCCTGCCTGCCTGCCTTAAAGGGATCGACGACGGGAACACAACGCATCGGGATATCGAGCTCTGGCTCTGGGAAGTGGAAAATTCCATCCGGGGATCGATCGACCGGCGCATGTTTTACCCCCGGGTGCCGGTGGACCGTCCAACCGAATTAAGGATGTGCTCCTTTGCTCTGTGCCCGTAAAAGGTCCTGTGACCAGGCCAGCTCGACGGCCGAAGGGTCGAACGTTCGATTTGATTTCTCGCCGACCAAGCCCATGGTCGGGTACTCGGGGCGGCCGCTTAACCTTTCCGCGGCTGGCATCCCGAGTCTAATGTACCGGGGATGACTTCTCCTGACCGTGTGTGTGTGGAAGGTGAGGCTTGCATCACCTGACTTCTTCTGCTTCTTCTGCTTCGACCTCTCCCTAGAGGTTTCGCGCGCGATGAGAAGCAGTTTCCATTCTTCCACAAAGCTCGGTATCGGCGGGTGGGAGTCTCGCTTAGAAGAACGCGAGAAACGTGGGTGTGGTTGCAGTTCAGAGGCCTAACCCAGCCCCTAGTCCAGCCAGCCAAGGTCTTTCGAAGGAGGATTGGAAAAACGAGATTATGATGAAGCTGAGATGATCTTCATTACTCGAAGGCGAGTCCCGGGGATTGGTAAAGGGAAGGCGCGAGAACCGGGCGAGGCCCCGCGAGGCGATTGACGATTATCGAAGGAAGTAAGAAAGTTTTCTAAGCCAACGGAAGGCCCCAGAACCCAGGTCCGTAGACCGAAGATACTGTAATACAATCGAGAACCGCTCGCGAGGAGAAGGAAAATTAAATTAAACAATCTCTTCTCGGGGTCTGGCTCGGGGTTCCCGTGCGGCGCGAGGTGGTGGTGGTGGTGGAAGTTGTTGTAACATTTCTATGCCCTCTGCCTGTAGCGCATTGTCTGCGCAAGGGGCCACATCACATTGAATTCGAAACGCCGGGGCTCCGGGAGCCTCCTTCTCGCGGTGCCTCCGTCTTTCTGGGCCACAACCGTAGGCAATCGTTTCATCATCATCATCATCATCATCATCAGCTGTTGTTGGTGGTGTTGGTGACTCGCACAAGCACTAGACAGCTCAGCGAGCTCGCCGAGTGTGGCGTTTTGATGCCCGACAATCTCCTCAGTTCAAGTTTCGCCAAAAACAATTGAACATTAAACCTCAACCCTTAGAGGGCCTCCGAGGGGCTTTCAAGTTCAGCGCCCTTCGAGCACTATATAGTTTGCTGCAACCAACCACTCCAGGCCAAGAGACCTCATCGTGGAAGAGACCTTCTTCTTTTACAAAATCGAAAAGTTCTCCGACACAAGTTTGCCAAGCGTCATCGTCGCTGTAGTCGTCGCCATCGTCGTGCCAAAACTAATTCCTTCCTGCAGCCGTCCGTGGACCGAAAATACGATGCCGATGGTCTGTCCCGTAGCAGATAGCGAGCCGGAGCCCTGGCTCTCTGTGCTACAGTGACAGGTTTTAAAACTGCCAAACTCTGCGACGGCTCGTAATCTTCTCGCCGGAGAGCCTTGGCGGTAGTAGCAGCAGCAGCAGCAGCACCGACACCGGCAGCGAATGTTTCTGTCGGATTACTGGAGCTGTTTTGACAGGTCGTTCGTTATCAGCGCCCGTGAAGGGGTCGTGCCGTCGCGGGCGGTGCGTTCAATTGACTGCAGCATAGGATACCAGCTGCCGGGCCAGCCAGGATTGGGCTCGATACACTTCTCGGCCTCAACTCAACTCAGTGCACTGGCACCGGACAGGGCAGGGAACGTGCTGCGAAGATTTGACATGACTTTAATAGGCTCTAAAGTTTGTGTTACTGCCACGACGTCAGCGCCAGTCGCGTGGCGTCGTCGTGTCGAGGAAGGAAGAAGTCTTTGGAAGTTGGAAACTGTTATTGCAACAGTGCTGTAACAGTGCAGTGCGCCATCAAGCGAGGAGGTCAACTGGAATTTCGGATGGAACAAATCTCCCCCGGGAAGGTACTTAAGGGTGGTGCTCGCATTAAAATTGACATTCTTTAGGTCATTGTGGGGCTTCTAAAAAGGGAACTTCATCGAAATGAAAGTCCCGGCTAGATCCCGTTCAGTTCCCGAACCTCGAAGCTCAACCGCTGTTATCAATGTCTGTTTGCAGTCATAGACGTCAAGTAAGCAATTTCATCAGCTTTGCATCAGCCAGCAAGTACTGTGCGGTGGTGGTCGATTGCGGTGCCGGCATCGTCGCCGTGGCCGTGGCGGCGTCGTTGGTGGCGGACAAACATAAATATACCTCTATTCGTCAAAATAACCCTCAATCACCTCGCGTCTCACTCGGCGCACCTCTCGTGAGGTTGCGCGAGTGACAAACAAGTGACAAACAACAAGTCTAATCTGGGAATCCAATCGAAATCGAGCACTACTACCACTACTACCTACTACTAGCTGGTGGCCATTAGGCAGTGGCTTTCCTGTTGACGTACCGCCCAGAAGATCCGTTTGAAATCCCCTCGAAGCTGTCAAAATGCACCACAAATCTTGCGTCATCCGTGCAACAGGAACAGGGAAAATCGCGAAGCTCGTTGCATCATTTCCACGTTACCAATCCAAGAGCCCCACACGACGGTTCTTGAACGGGAATGAAGGCCCTCATTGAAGGGGTTCTCGATCGAGATGACGTCAGGCACGTCCGCCAATGAGACAAGCGACAACGACAACGACGACGACGTTCCCCTTGGCAACAGGACATATGGGAACGCGTTCATTCGAGATAGTTCTCGATAGGAATCGCGGTTCGCGCGGCGTGGTCCACGTGCAGCGCTCAGCACTGACTCATACCGCATGCGTGCGACCTTGAGCAGTTCGCGCATCACTCGCGCGAATTCAACAATGATCGTTGTCGCTGTTCATCGTCGTCGGCGAGTACTTTGACCAACCTCGCCTATGAAGAACTTCACAGTGTCGCTTGTCACCGAATCAGTTCGGGAATCATGAGTTGGTAGAATGTGACGCGTAAGTGACCTCCTCCTCCTCCTCCTCCTTGCTTGCTTGGTTGTGTTGGACTCGGCTATTAATAGATTTTAATGTCAAATGAACCAAAGCGCCACAGACATACCGGTGGCGCTGATTAGCTCGCGCGAGATGTGTTAGTCACACGCACAGTCAGATGGTTGGTGTTGGTGGGCCGAACAGTTAAACAGCTGCTACCGTTACTGGATGGAACACGCTTGCTAGTGGTACTCTCTGCACAGATAAGCATGTACTGTGTGCTATGGGGCCACTCAACACTATCAGGTCGTCAGGTTTCTTGTTGTTTTTTTGCTGTTGTTGTGCATTTCAAAGCGATTCCTTGGTGAGGTACTCGGCGCGTTCGATGATAATTACCTAGACCACGCGGTTGGACTTGAATCGCGCGTACCTTCTTTCAACCATCGTCGTCGTCGTTGTCGTTGTCGTCGCACGGCATGAGTAATGCGGCTATGCGGTGAGTGTGCGAAAGTGTGCTACGTGATCGTTCACCATGCACCACGTAACACGGGTAGAGCGGCAGGTAGAGAAGCGACGAGAGAGAGGAGCTTCTACCCATGACCTTGCCCATGGCAGGAATTCGTACCTTCCAACAGGAAGGAGTTCTACGGTGCAGAGCAGCGACCCTACGCGCTAGTTCCTTGCGAAGGCTGCTGCTGCTGCGCGTCAAATTTATTGGCCACCAATTGCATCATCATTTGATATGTAAATTGACTTTCGGAAATGACCGGAGGACCCATCTTTTCGTCTTCGTCTTCGGTTCTCATTTCACATTTCATGCTCGTTCGTCTGGATCGGTCCGTGCAGCAGCAGCAGCAGCAGCAGCTGATTGCAAGCAGCTGGCCCTGTTGGATGCATCGCCATCATCATCATCATCATCATCGTTGGACCCTTTTTCCGATAGCTTTCTAGACGAGAACGCCACGTTTCTCCTTTTTTACATACCGGAGAACCGGGGGCCAGGCCAAGCCAACCATCGCCATCTTGTCTTTATCTTTGCTGCGTGAGTGGAGTTTGTAACGAAGGCATTTCCCGCAATTAATGTGATCGTTTGTAGCGGGAGACTAACGAACCGATCCCCCGATTCTCGAAAGGAAACGCTCTTATCGTAGTAGATTAATTTCTTGGAACTGTTTTGGGATGGAACTAATCTAACTGACGCTATCACTGGCTAATGTGAGTCATAAAACACCCGCGCCCCAGAGGCAGAGGGCCCCTCTTTTGCTTTGTCATTCCACATTCAAATTACTCGCTCTGCATAGATGACCTCACAATCAATTTATTCGCCATTTGCGGGATGCATTTTTCGTTCGTTTCGGTTGGTGCTAGTTCGCTAGAAACTGTCAGCAGCGTCGACGAACGTACCGTATAACCTTCAAATTTCGTTATCTGACGTAACGGCAACGGCCAACTGCGGTTAAGCCGCACGATTAGGAACATTCTCCTGTTACACATCGTCGTCGCATACCGCGTTAATGTGGTCTTGTTGCTAGGGGCGCGCAATTCTAGAGCCGCGTCATGATTCACGAAATGTGGCAGATAATGGATGAGGTGAATAAACCAATCCGAACCAGCACCAGCAAACAGGACCATTTTTCGCTAGAACTGGGTCACGAGAATTGTGAAATAATCGGATTACTCATTAATATCAACCAGCGGCAAATGATTGGCCACTTGTGCATCGAGTGATGTCATCCCGTACTGTAGTTTCATCATATGACTAGAAATTACGGTTATACGAACGGCCTTTCGATGCCAGATCGGAGGACACTCTTCTTCGAGGCGTGTTATGCTTTTTTTTGAGTGTTTCAAGTGTCGTAGCTGCGGAACATTGTTTATGCGCACATATTTGTCGTTTTTTTTTTCGTCCCCCCATGCACTGTCGGGCCCGCTAGACAATGTTTGAAATCATAAACCTTCGCCGGATTGGCTCCGGATGGTGGTCGGCGGTCCGGATGTAGCGTAGCCAATTGCCGACCGTTCGACGTTCGACGTTCTCCGTTCTGCATCTCGAATTGCGTCGTGGAGGAGGCCTGTGAAGCACATAATTAACACATGCACGCACGCATCTTGCATCCAGAGACTCCAGGGAATGCTGGGACTTGCGAGGCTGCTAGGCGAGTCTGGCGTCTGGTTTTGGGTCTGGTCTCGTCGAGTGTATCGAACGGTCGGAGACATTTCTCGGCCTCGGCCTCGACAGCGTCGCCAGCATATCATCATCTTCACCGTGGGTTGTCGGCTAGAGGAAAGAGAGTGTTGGGATGGGATAGAGGAATCGTCGGTCGGTATCTATCCGAGTTTGAGCCCCCGGGGAGGGCTCTGGCAACCCGTGCACCATGTTGTTGTGTTGTTGCCCGTGCTCCGTCCCTCCGTCGGGATTTTCTGGCCGCTGAGACGACAGTAAAATAAACAAATAATAAAATTATGGGCAGGTACTTTGCGGTAAGGGATATGAATTGCTTCTCGCTCGCATCTCGATCTTCGATTCTCCGTCCGTCAACCGACGTACCTTTCCGACGGACTACCTCGCCGCTGCCTAGGCCTGCTGGCCTTGCCCGGGGCCGAAGGGCTTTCAGGGTGTCGAGACAGGGACCACGGAAAAGGTAACGAAACGGGACGGAGAAGGTCTTTCGATTTTTATGGTTATTGGTTTGTTCCTTGTTCCTGTGTCTCGCTTCTTCAAACCCCCCGAGAAGGCGAAGGCCCTGATATCCTTTTGCTCCGGGGGTTTGTTGTGTTTTTGTCTGAACAGGGCCCAGAACAGGAACTTGGCCGCACTTGGCACCGGCACCACTGGCAGAAATCGGAAGACAGGGCCTCGGGGAAAGTACTGACCCTTCGGCTGGTAAGGAGCACGATGAAAGCATGAAGAGAGATGAGGAAGAGAGAGCGAGGAGAAGCAGATCAGAGGAGATCTTTGACATCGAGCAACACGATAAGAAATTGGAATAATAGGCTAAGCGGGATGAGAAGTGCAACCCAACACATATATATGTGTGTGTGTGTGTGTCCGAGTAGGCAAAAAGGGACAAAAAGGACAAGGCTGGACACACGGACACCTCCGCAGCAAGTGACCAACTCCGGGGCTGCAACGAGTGGCCATAAATTGCACGTGTTGCTACGTTCGAGTTCTCATCTTTCGATAACAAAAAAAGGGGGCCACAAACCGGTTCACTTGACCGACTGGACTACGTGACTACCGAGTTTACGGGGGGGGTCATTGGAGACTCCGGTGTCTTGGGCCCCCGTTAGCACCTTACCCGAAGGATACCACCGGTCACGCGGTACCGGATGGAAAATGTTTTCCCATGATTTATGGTGTCATTATCATGTGGCTGGTAGGCATGGCTGTTGTTCTCATGGCCACAGGACTCGCCCAGCAGCAGCAGCAGCAGCAGTTGGTTCTATTCGGGTTCGTGCAATGTCCCCGGCCCGGTTCCGTGTGTTCCGTGTGGCTGTAAAGTTCTTAAACAAACAGAGGCCCATCGGTTACATGATCCAGTTCCAGTTGTTCAATGGATGAGCACCACGGACACACACACACACACCCGGTCCGGTATTGATGGTCCTGAAAAGTTCCTCGGGCAAACCCCTTGACCAAAGCGTCAACCTTTCTCTCTCACTCTCTCTCTCTCTCGTGTCAGGTCACGTCGACAACGGTTGAGACCACGACCGAGATACCGGCCGTGGCAGAGAAAGAGAGAGAGAGAGAGAGAAACAGTGGAATGATTTATGAACCGTGTAACCAACTGGCACGGTTTTTTGGCCACGAACGGGCGAACCTCCTATCGGTCACGAGAGACGTGTCACGATGACAGCCGTGCGACAGGTAGCAGCTAGCAGCAGACATAGTAGGCTGCTGCGGTTAAAACATGGGAGCAGTAGGCCGTGCCAAAAACCGAAACACCGGTCGGGGTAATCTTATTTTAACAAATCTGTGAAATGACCAGAAAACGATAACCATTTGACGGGACCGGGGCCGGTGTTCGGTGTTCGGTGGTCGGGACGACGATGGCGGCGAGAGAGATAAGCAAGCACCGGGGTCACGCGGGGACCCAAAACTCGTCTCGGGTATCGATCAATCTTACTCATCACATCTGCCGCCGCCACCGCCGTCGCCTTTTTGGGCGTTCCCAGGATCCCAGGACCCAGGACCCAGGACAGATTAATCCTTTTAAGGTTTCCGCTGCCATCTCGCTGCCGCCGCCGGAACCGGAACCGAAACGTAACAGTTGTGACTTTCTTCTGTGCGCGCGGGGGAAATGCTTTCACTCCCGCCGCGACACCAAATGGTTCTCATTAGAACGCCGGAAAACAGAGATGTGGTCCTCTGTTACAAAACTCGAAAAGGGAATACATATGGTGGCGTAACGGATCTAAGGCGCCTGAAAGGGGATGTTGTAGGAAAGATGCAGCCACGTTTGACGAATTGGTTCGTCGGGATTGAGGAATGCGTTTTTAAGACACTTCCTTCCCTCCCGCTAGGGGGTGCATCCGCTAAGGAGGGAGGTTGGCAGCATCGACAACTAATTTATGAGGCGCTCCTCACGTCCGTTCCTGTCGGTGGTGTGGAATGTGGAACATTTTTGTGTGGAACCATTTGCGGCGCTGCTCGTCGACTCCGATTCCATTCTGCGGCCGCATTGTCGCAGCGATGTGTGAAACATTTTAATTTAATAGATACACTGACACAAGGAATGGTCCCAGTTTCCAAAAGGGGTTTCCAAATCCGTAGCCCCCCTGGGGACAGACCAGTGCGTGAGAACGAGTGGAGATGGAATACGCCATCGTTAATGGAAACTCAGGGGTCATGTTCCAGGGGGTGGGGGAGCCAAACACTTGTTTATGAATTTCGTATGTTTTATTGCCGTACGGCATGATGGGAAAGACCGTGGACAAAGTGCTACAAAATGATGTTCTCCCCCAAAAATGCGTATCTTAATGTGTTCTAATCCAATGTCCCAGGTTCTTCCACATGTCATGGCTGACTGTGTGACGTCAGAGGAATTTTCTAAAACAATTTCAACCTCCTAGAGAACACTTTTTGCTGACATTAGAACTATACCAGAACCAGAAGGTAGCCGGCGTATCGATCTAGCCTAGCGTAATAATTGAACAACCGTGGCCGTGGCGAGCTTCCGCGTGTTGTTTCAATTTCAGGCGTACTTCCTGGCGGCCTGGGTCTGAGCTGAGGTGTTACAGCTGATTTGGTCGTTGGTTTGGTCCGGAACCGGTTCGGAAGCGGGCGCGATGCGAGCAATCATCGACGGAACGGAAGCAACCTTGAGAACGCGGCTTCAGCCCCACGGTAATCACTATGGCTACCCCCCTCCCCCCCACCCCCCTGGAGAAGGCAATGTACGCAACGTGGATTCATAGCCCATCCCTACTCCGGTGCCTCCGATTGCGTGGGGGTCCATCACAGACACCACAGACAAAGAAGACGAAGAAGGTGCCGCATGGAAATGCCGCGTCTAGTGTGTGGCTCTCGGTGTGGCTCTTCGTCGTACCGACACACACACACACGCACATGGCGCTGCATTATCGTGGCACCGTGGCTTTCCGGTTGCGTTGAAACGCTTTCTTGTGGCCGTCATCGTGTGGCTTATGATGGTGAGCTGGAATGCACAAAGCACAATGCACCTTGAGCGTCGTTGATGATTCATCGAAGATGGTGTTTGGTCTTCCTCAACCCAGGTTCCAGGTTCCAGGTCGCACAACATTCTGTTCTAGCGCATCTCTTACGGGGTGACTCCCGGGCACGTCTTACGACGGGAAGGCGCAATCATTGTGTCTTCGATGGACGTGTTTTGTTACATCTTTCTCTCGCTGTACTGTGGCTTGGACCGTCTCTAGTTGAAGCTGTGTTGTAGTTGAAGGTAATGACGGTCTGCGAAGTACTTTTGTTTCTCCTCCTCCAGAGCCTACTTGTCGGTCGATGATTTGCAAGTCGTGAAGCGTCCGCAAAGTAGCCATAGATTAGGCTGCGCGTTCGCTGCGTTGTGTTGGCACGCTGGCATTGATAATGGCGCTGGCTGGCGAGTGCTCTAATGAGAAGAACACAAAACGAATCATCGATGGGACTTCTTGGTCACGCTTGCAACTTTATTAGGAGTTGTTTGGTTCACAAAATTAATCTCCCCCCCAAAGCGAAGCGCAACCAACAAGCACCATCACCACCACCGCCATCACTAAGCATTATGCAATAAAAGTCACCTCCTGCCTGCCGACAATCGGCTGTAGAGTCGCATCAACAAATTGGTCCTGGAAAAAATGGGGGAACTAGCGCACACTTACACACACAGGCACACGCACACGACTCTGCAGTCGTCACAAAAGTACACAAAAGAGGGTAATGGTATCCCCGGATCCGGGGCTCAGCAAGAAGTCAGCAGCAACAGCAGCAGCAGAAGGTAGCGTTCGAGAGGCGGCACCGAAAAAAGGGTTTTGTGTCCACCGATTACCACCGCCTCGTGCTACCGGATGTCAGCCAGCAAGCCGAGCAAACCGGAAAAGTGCGTTAGAAGGGTTGAAACATGCGCGCGGGGGGAGAAAAAAAAACGAAAAAGTTGATTTATGCTTTATGCGGTCGTTTTGGCATTATCGAGGCACAGTCAATTAGGAGTGCCTATGTTGATGCCCGATGCCTGATGCTTGCCTGCTGGTATTAGTTATTATCTTCGCTTCGGCAGTTCGCTGCTGTAATCCCGCTCGCTTGCCTACCTCAGGTTCCCGGTTATGTTCACCTCTAGGCTTTTTATTCTGTGTTTTTTTATGCATTATGTTTGATGATTGGTAGCATAGAAAACGAAAAAAAGCGAGAGGTAGAGCAACCGGGAACTAGAACAGGAATAGCGAGTAGAAGATTGCGTTCGGATTGGAATGTGTGTGTGTGTGAGGGAGGGTGCGTGAATGATGTCGATTAGTGGGACCGGCACGCCGCCGGTACTGGCCACGGTGATGATGGTAGCACAACAGCATAAGGTACCACCGACGGTATGATATCATAACGTTGCTTTCGCGCCGTGGTGCGCTTCTTTATCGCTGCGAACCGGACCTTCTGTGCAAGGGTTCAACTGGGCTGGTTCGTCCTAGCATCCGTGCTCTCTCTCTCTCTCTCTCTCTCTATGCTCACCTGCCATGCCTCCATTAATGCTTTCGCGGGACCCGCATAACGGTGGGGGTGATGTTTTTTTCGTTTCAATTTGTTTGTTTGATAATGGTGATAGCATAACAAAGCTACAAACAAAAACTAAAGGTAGCTCTCTACTCCTTCCACTCTTGCGATTCAATTCTATTAACACCCCCCGGGGGAGGCCGGCCGGGAACACCCGGATGCGGAAATTGCGTATCGTCCTTCGAATGGCGTTGGCCGACTGGCCCGGGGGGGGGGGGGGGGGAGGGGGGATGCCTAATTTTCGATTGATTTCCCTGCGTGCCATACGATAGTTGTGCGATTGCCGCGGGCTAATGGAAGGTTCCAAACGGTCTCTTCCCGTATCCTGATTGGGCCATTACCCGGCCCGTGAATGGTATCGTAGGAATGTCCTTTTTTCGGGCCCTATTCTCGCTCTCTCTCTCTCTCCTTCGAGTGTGCTTTCATATAGCAGTTGAACCAGTTGCTGGTTCCCCGAAATGTTGACTCCAGGATCAAAATTATTACCCCCTCCACCTGCTACATCTCTACCTCTACCAAAAGTACGTAGTAGTCTTTCACACGCACCTTCCCTCCCACCTCAGTGCCCCGATATAATATATTTATTACTTCCGTCAACTTCCGTGTGTTGGAGGAATTTCTTTCTTTTCGTTCTCTCGCCATCAGTGGAAAGGGGTGTGATGGGTGATTTCTTTATTTTCTTTTCACTTCCTGTCAGAGCAGAGCAGGAGCAGCAGCAGCAGGAGGGGGAGTGGTGAAGCCCAGGGTAAGAAATGGCCATTTGATGATTCTGGCCTGGCTCTCTTCACACCGGGGCCGGGCCTTTCATGACAGAGAACTATTCATCGAAAGGTTGGCCCAAAAGGTTGTCGAGAAGGTCCTGAATAGTGCTTTCGCTGGTGGGAGGTAAAAGAGAATTAATATTGTTACGCACGAGCCGCAGGTACGCAAGTTACGCGATTGAAGTCATTAATGGAACCTTCTCCTCTCCCATCCCATGATACTCATCATCGTGTGTATCGTGGTGACCTGGAAGTATCGAAAATGAATATCCTCTGCAGTGTCGACGCTTCGAACACGTTCACGGACGTGAAGGCGATGGCCAGATATACCTTCTACACCATAAAGTAGAGTTGAGAGTTTAACCGAATCGCTTCCGGCTTCCAGCACTGCAAGGACACCGATGGTCGTAACTTAAAGCAAGAAGTCTTATCTCGAAAGTGAGCGTAGTAGAGGGAGGAGGGGCTGTTACATACAAAACACACCACTTACCGATACCTGCCCCTGGTTTGGGTGTTATTTTGTTTTCGGGGAAAATCAATTCCAATTGCTTCCACTTCCTATCTTCGGGGTATTTGATTTTCCTTCTCGTAAAACCGAAAAACCTCCCGAATGGAAAATCCTTTTCCTTCCTAGCACACACACACACACAGAGTCGGATAAGGGAGCGGCTTCCTGGTGGCGTTGTTTCGAATTAAAACTTCTTCTAGCACACACAGAGAGAGAGAGGGAGAGCATAGACGCGAAGAGAGACGCAAGCGCACGCGGTGTATCAAATCTTGAAAATCGATTTGAAGTTTTCCACCCTCCGCCCCACAAAAAACCACCCTGGGAGGACGGCTTATCTGCCGGCTCTTTCACTGGCACCTCACGCAGGCCACGGGCCACACAAGTCACACACACATACACCACGCACGATTATCTGGTCCAACTTTGGCGAACGACTTTTCCGATCGTTTACCTCCGGAGGGAAGCGATAGCACACACACACAAGGCGGCGTATGGGCGCCTGTGTCAGGCTCGTCTTTCGCCAGCAGCGGGTGCTGTCAGGGCTTGTCACTGACAGGCCAAAGGGGAGCCATCGTTGGAGCCCATTTCGCCGAAGTAGCAGCAGCCAGACCAGGCCGGGAAGGGACCCGCTGTTGGTGCTCTGTTTTTCTTTCACTACCACCTTCCACCCCGCGCGCCATTGGTGTGGATGAGAAGTTGAACAATACCTGGTGTTACCTCGCCGGCGCCACCACCCAGCCACCCCACCACCACCCCGTCGTCACCATCACGGTGAGTTCGTTTTCGATGGACGGATGGCTATCAACCGTTAAGCGTTATTTCATGTAAAAGGATGACAACGAGCGGAGCGACTAGTGTGCGTGAGTCTGTATGTGCGTGCATGTGTGTGTGTGTGTGTGAGGGTGTTTTCCGGTTTACGAATCGTCAATGTTTCCTTTATTCGTTTTTTTTTTACTCGCTTGGCAGGATGTGTCAGGGATAAAAAAAAGAGGAACAAAAATGGAATGGGTCCTCTGGGTGGCGGTGGTGGAAAACACATCGAACGCTTCTTCGGAGGGTGGATGGGAGGGGTGGAAAAACTCCCCCTCCCCCACTCCCTGCCCTGGCCACGCTGTGACATATCAAAACAATCAAATCGAAAAACACGAAAAACATGTTTAAGGATCAAGGCAAGGTGAGCGAACGTTTCTTCAGCTTCAGCCGAGCGCGGGCATGACCTTCCGTGATGGGGCCATGGGGCTCTCCTTCCAGCCCCCCCGCCCCAAACGAGTGCTTTGCATTCCACGTACCGGAAGCGTTTTGAGCAAGCAGCGCGAGGAAAGAGCATAAGTATATATATGAGAAGCCCCCGAACAACACAGAACAGCTCCTTGGCATGCGAGAAACACACAACGAGACGGGAATGGACGGACGGTCACACCATCAACCTACTTCTTCTTCTTCGCCGACGACTTCTTCGTTCTTATCGCTCGGTGCAAGCCTCGGTGCTCCGCAACGCCACGGTGCGGCTCGGCCGTTCCGATTTTCCAGCTCACAAAACTCCCTCGTTCTCTCGTTCCTTATCATATCTTGGCCCGGGCACTCGGGAAGGCAACCAGCATTTCACCAGAGGGATATGACGAAGGACCTGCAGTCGGCTCGGTGAAGGGGTTTCTGGTCGGCTTTTGTTCGTTCGAAATGGCCACATCACGCTTCGATGGTTATGCATCGAGAATCGAGGGGGTGGAGGGGAGGAGGACATCCGTCATGGTCACACGTCACGAGGACGAGCGGGGTGAGCTCTGTGTTCGTGTGTGTGTGTGTCGATTGCATGCATTCCGGAACCAAGAAGGCGCTCGATAAATCGGCTATCGATGGAAAACTATCGTCCAGTGAGCGTCGTTGTACGACAACATCGTCGGTACTTATCGAGATAGCAACCTCCTTGGGTGAAAGTTTTCGTCGTCGTCGACGTCGTGAGCCCTGGGTGGTTCATCATGGATGGTTGCACACCGATGAATGGGGGATAAGTGAATGGGATGTACTGGGGGACATCCCCATCCTCGCACGGTACGGAAACGATCATCGTCGGCATCAGGATGATTGTATTGGTTGTTCTTAATGGGCTGTTTTGGGAAAGGACAAATTCCCTGCCCTGGTAGTGAGTTGTGGTCCTCGCTCACTAATGAGTTCAGCTGTCACCGCGAGAGTTGAGCTGTGAGTCCGTCAGAATTACATAGCTCACTTCGATGCCTGCAAGAATTGAAATACAGGACAGGACTTGGAAAGGGCTTCTCGAACCCAAGGTTTTGTTAACACACAACGACCACGGACTTTGGGTAATCAACAAGGAGTCTCACAGAACCCTTCGATAACTCAATAAATCATCGTCCGAGTAGCTCTTCGAAAGTTGGACAACTTACGGACAGAAGAGGAATAAAAAATGTCTTTCCAATGTTCGCCCAGACCATGCCAGGGAACGGTGACTGCTACGGAGCGTGACAAATGAGCTGTTATCAACATTACATCCTTTTTTGGCAGTTTCCAAACTCCAGCATTCCTCGTTCGCTCGTCCAACACCGAAGACCCTCGGTTTCCTTGGGACCTCAAAAAAGGGATAGGGATTGAAGGGCCCATCCTATATCCTACCTACATATCTATCTGGATGCATCTTGTTGTTTGTTGCTTCTCGTCGCCGTCGACGTTGTCTCGTCGTCGTAACTGATGGGACAGGAGAAAAATTAATTGATATCTTCACTTTGGCTTTAGAGACACCTTCCTATGGGACTACCGCTTCGTCCTTTTCCTTCTTCTTGCTACCTACGTCCGCTACCTTTTTGCATTCTGGACTCTGGCTCTCGCTGTGTGTGTGTATGTGTGTGTATGCGGAGTGTAATTTTCCATTCGATGGGACCTTTAATTTGATGCTCATCCTATGAGTTGGAAGTTTTTATCCTTTTTGGCCACTCCGCCACTCATCGGAGGAACGAAGAAACAAGTTTCAAGCAGAAGAAAAAAGGCAGAATCCGGCGACGAAGCGAGGCACAAGAAGCCGTCAAAGTTTTCTTCCTTCTTCTCGCCAGTCTTTGTCTTTGATTATGGCCTTTTTTTGGTCAAATCTCTTCTGGTTGAATCTTTTGCTGCGTCTTCTTTTTTTTCGCCGTTGTTGCTGCTGCTGCTGGTGCTGCTGTTGTTGTCCAAAACATTTTGCTCCCTTTAGGGCCTTACTCGTCCTTTTCTTACATTTCTCACAAACAACAAAGTCCGCAGTCCCCGGAACCTGCCCTGGTCTTAAGCACCCAAGAAACCGGTTCCATCATCAAACAGCTCTCGACACTTTTGAATTCCCTTTTTGAGGCTCACCGTTCTCTCCACCAAACCTCTCCTCGCCAAGTGCGCCTTCTCTCTATGGTGGTGGTCGGAGGAGGTGCGTATTCTGGAAGCCGCGTTGAGGGTCCAGGTTTTGGCCCGGCCACGAAAGAAGTAAAGATTCCCCTGTCCTTATTTACGAACTTGTTCTCTACGCGCCTCTGACCCCTTTTTTTCGGGGGCTGTTTGTTTCACAGCATCGAAAATGATCCGATATTAAAATATCTCTCAACAGCCGGGCCGGACCGAACCAATGGGACCAACAGCCGTGTCCGTGGGACACGCAATTTCGGCGCCGGCAATCGAAACGTCCGCTCGATCAAACTGGGATAAGAGAACACTTTGCCTTGTTGGGGTGGAAAACAAACAGAAATCAAAAGAAGCGAAGAAGCGAAGACGAGAGAGAGAGAAGGTAGAAAACAATCTGGATTCCGGTTGCGTTCGAAGGACATCCTCACACACACACGGCGAACTTCGATGAAAGCGAATGAAAAGTAAAAGAAAACTTTAAATGGGGTAGTAGAAAATTAAATTGTCCTTTGTCCCGAGGTTTTTGGGTGTTTTGGTCGCGCATAAAACAAGAAGCACCCTTTGGCAGCCCCGGTGCGCCAGGTCCCAGGTTTGGCCCGGCTTCGGGGACGGGGGTTTCGGTCGTTGTATGTCCGGTTGGTGGTTTGTTTGTTGCTGGATTGTTGCTTTCGATTCGCTTTCTTCTCGCTTTCCCGGCTTCATCCGCTTGATTGGGGAGGGTGGTTGGGTTGGGGAGTGAATTGAATTTATATCCTCCAGCCTCTTCTCCTCTCCTCCTTCAGCCACGACCAATTCTAATGATGGAATTCAGCTCAGCTCAGTACCTAACCCACCACCACCTAACCGCCTACCGTTGTCACGTTAAATGGAGCATATTCGGAAGGAAGAGGCACGAGGATGGGGAGGGGGCGTGTGGGTCTTGATTAATTGACATTGATTGTCCATTCGGTCCGGTCGGAGGACACCAGCAGGATGCCAGGACGCCAGGAAGAAGGCGAAGAAGGCAACGTTCCGATTCGAGATCCTTTTTCTGGCCGCATTTCATTGTCAAGGGACACTCCCCCCTTCCTGAAAAACCCCAATCCTCTTTCAATCCTTTGACCGGGGCTCGGACCAAACGAATGGAGTGACAAAGTTGCCGGTCGCCAACTGGGGATTTGGCGCGGTTTTTACGTTCGATTCGTTTGTTCCGCCATTGCCGGCAATCCGGCTGTTTGCTTATTTATTCACAAACCGTGACAGAGGATTAGTGCGACTAATGGAAGACTTAATTCGCGTGGAGTGGGCGGCGGGCGGGCTTGGAAAACGTAAAATTTTTCGCCCAATCAAAGGATTACTTGAGCCTGGAGTGCCACGGTTTGTACTTGTTGAGGTTCGGATTCCACCGATCCATCGATTGCGGGCTTTCTAATCAATTGCCGAGGACCGATGAGTCGAACCCCGTTGAGTTGTTTGGTTCAATTTGGTTCACTCGAATGAATCCCTTCGAAATCCTCAAAAACCGGAGATCCCAATACAACGCGATGGCCGTTCGCCAACACACCGAGAGAGAGAGGGACCTCCCTTTGCAAATCCTTTTATGCGACTATTTCATCCTTAATCCCTTCGCCGGCCAGGAGTTTCCAAATGGTACAATCGCCCCCAAAAACAATCTGGACGCCTAAATTGACCTTTCCAGGATTCCCAGCAAACCAATTAAACGCAAATCCTTCCGAATTTTGGAAGCTTTGCTCACACTAATCTCACGGCCCGGAGGGGGTCCCTCGCTGGCCAGATTGTGACCCTAATTCAATGCCCCCTTCACTTGTATTGTGATTGTGTCCCTGGCGGCGATCGATAGAAGCAGCAGCAGCACCAGCACTTGCCAAACAAGAGATCTCCTCATTTGCATGATGCATCATCATCATCATCATCATCATCAGCTTCTCCATCGTCGCCGTCGCCGTCATGGTAGTCATTGTTGAGCTTCATCATCATCAACAGCAGCAGCAGCAGCAGTAGCGATGGAGCCGATCACCTGCCCGATTTGGTGATCCGCGTAGGCCGTGCTGTCGTTCCGTCTAGCATTCGAGCTGTAAAATGGGCGTTCGCGGGGTGGTTTCGTACAATGAGCGCTACCCCTTCCTCCCTTTTCCCACCACCACCACCAGCGAGCTCTGCGAGATGAGATCGAGCGTAAGAAATGGAAGTGACATTAAAATAAATTAAAAATCTTGAATCGGTGCCACTGCGAGCGAGCGAGTAAAGGGGACTCCTCCGGGGGTTGTGGTAGGTATTGAGGGTGGTACACCACACCATTACCGACTACAATACACAGCCAAGCAGGGGGAAAGGAGCCAAGAGGAGGGTAGGTTTCTTTTTCTTATATTTTTTTTAATTCCACTTTTGCTATTGCCACTCGTCGATGCATGTCATTTGCTCAATCCGTTACATACACGGATGAAAGACGCAGCAGCAGCAGCAGGAGAGAGGGG
This sequence comes from Anopheles darlingi, assembly GCF_943734745.1. Classification (NCBI taxonomy): domain Eukaryota; kingdom Metazoa; phylum Arthropoda; class Insecta; order Diptera; family Culicidae; genus Anopheles; species Anopheles darlingi. The sequence continues at coordinate 2,371,284 of NC_064875.1, read as the reverse complement.
TGGGGGAGAGAGAGTGCGGGAGAGACAACAGCAGCGAGGCCTCAGCATGAGTTCAATCACCTCGACGACGACGACGACGACAACGACCACGGTTCGGGTTGATCAGTTCGTCGGTCATCCCGCACCCCCGTGAGGGAAGGGGTCAAGCGAGCGAAGGGCGGAACGAGAGAGAGATATGGGGTCTGTGGCAGCCGCAGTCACCGGAGAGAAAGCATCGCAGCCCAAAAGGGCCAAGGGAGTCGAACGGGGAAAAGGGTTTTCCAAACTTTGGCACTGTCAACACCCCCTCAACGGGGGCGGTGGGGGGTTGTAAATTTGAAGTCGTCGAAAGGCAAATTTGAAATGTAAATCGACGACGACGAAGGCGAAGGCGATGGCAACGTGTGCTGATGCTGTGGTGTGGCTCCATTTCCACTCTCGAGGAGGAGTAAAAGGGGGGTTGGGGGTCCCTATGGGCGTGAGCAACTTTCACACGCAGTCAGAAAGAAGAAGAAGCAAAGGAGAAAGAAGTGGAAGAAGTGACTGACCCAACAAGCGATCTGCGTTGCCTCATCCTCGAAACAATATTTGAAGATGAACGTACGATGCATCGTGCATCGTGTCCGAAGATCTTAATCCTTCCTCTTGCAGGAACTGAAGCTCTGGAGCAGTATTGGCCAACGATTGCTGGTGGTGGTGCTACTGTAACTGGAGAAGCTGCAGCAAAAAGCCGAGATGTATAGCCAGTGTCAAGTCAAATGGTCAATAAAACGAAGTATTATATCTCGGACTCCCGCCACTCCCGCTGAGGGAGCGTCAATATTTGAACTCCGCGTCACCATCGTTAATAAGCGTCTTCGAACCGGGGGGAGCGAACGCACTCTCTCGAGAGGGGCTTGGTCTTGAAGTGCAGCAGCAGCAGCAGCAGCAGCGTCGTGACCATCGTGCCCGATTGACGCGTCCAGGGTCCCGGGGCTCTTAATGTATGCAACACCTGGAGCCGCGTGATCGTGGATCTTCGCGCACGGAGCGCGCTCCCCATCATCATTATGAGGTGCACGTGCGCGATGGAGCCACAATGCGCACCACCACCACCACCGAGGGCTTGGCCAAGAAGAGGCAAACAAAGAGAAAGAGACGCGAACGGACCGAGCGACGACGACGACGACGACGACGACGACGATAGAAGTGAACGTCCCGGGGTGCGGTTCGTTGCTTGTGTCCGCTTTCTTCTTCGGCTGCGTTGATGGCGTCGCCGATCGACGACGACGACGACGACGATTGCCGCGGGCACTAATCAACGGCGGCGCGAGCCAAACTGGGCCCCCCGCCCTTAACACTGGCTTCGTTGGCGACAGCCGCAACGGCACGGGGCACAGGAGAAGGGCCGCTGCTCTCTAATCGCGATAATTTATCGCGATTGTACGTGTTCGTGGCGTGGCATGGTGTGGTGTGGGCCCCGCGGCCAAAAGAAAGCTAAACCGCTACCGCAGCTACACGGACGCCGGTCCTCCGGTCCTTCGGTCCTCCCGGTACAATCCGTTCGAAGATCGAAGTGTCACGGCCGTGAGTCCGTCGAGCAGTGCGCGATCTACTCTACTGTCGCTGTTGTTGCTGCTGCTGCTGCTGCTGCTGGGGCCACATAATCGAACTCATTATTCAGAACATCGCCTACTACGACCGACCGATTTACCTTTCTCTTTCTCCACACCGTTGAGCGCTTCCGCGAGACCTTCCTTCGACCGCTTCTATCGTGTTGAAAAATGGTCCCAAAAAGGATAAATGATAAAGAATTGTTTATTGTCGAGGGTAATTAAGCTTCGCCGGGCCCGGGACCTTAACGATTCTGTTGATGGCAACTCCGGGCGCGGCTGCAAATGCACCGTCCAGGCCGGGACGAGCATTAAGACTTTGACTTTGACTTTGCGGCCGATGCCACCATTTTTCTCGCACCATCTTCTCTTAAGTTCTCTCTCGCTCTGTGCCTAGAAGTGAACCAAGCAATCTCGTTGGCCCTTTGGTTTTCTGAGTGGACACTTGCAACAATGCCTTTTTTTTCGTTCAAACGCCAAAATGGAAATTGCTAATCGTGCAAACACAACAGTACGGTGCGATAAGGAAGCCAGCACGGGGAATGGGATCTTCTTCGGAAACAGGTTTTCCAAATAGAGGAACCAACCGCCGGAGTGCTGCACATGGAAATTGCCTTTCGTTCGCGCAAAACGAGGTCATGTTCCGTTGACGGTCCGACGGTGATCAAAGTATTCGAAGCAACAGCTGATCCGGTGAGTGAAAGGGAAGCACAAAAGGGGTTGTCCCCGGACACCTCATTATCTGGGACCCCCCTGGGGGGCCAGCTGCTAGGTCCGGTGACAGTTCGGCGACGCGCCTGTAAACCGTTGCTCCAAAAGGTGTCTGTGTGTGTGTGTGCAGTGTTGTTGGATTAATGAAGTTACTATCCAATCGATGCAGATGATGTTTCAGGTCAATACACGGCCCTCCACCATAATAGTCCACAAAAGGGAGCATCCGGGTCCATCCGAAGCACCGATTACTGATGCGGCGGAACTTGAGAGGGATGTTGATGTTGGATTTGATTGATATAGACTTAATTCTTCTCCCAGACTCCCAGACGGCACTTCCGAGCAGCAGCAGCAGCAGCCCTGAAGAAGTGAATTAATCCATTTCCATGGTATCATCATCATCATCATCATCATCGCCGCCGCCTATGGACTTCATCAATGTCTGTATCGAGTCGAGTACCGACTAGACCGGTCGGCCTGAACTGAACTGAAGCTGTGAAGAGGCCGGGAGTTGGCCCCCACTAATGATCTCGTACGGTGATATGGCAATATGCAAATGTGTAGCCGCCGCCACCGCCGCCGCCATTGCCGTTCACTCTGTGCAGAGAGTGTCTACCACCGCTACCGTGGCGCAACACAATTTTTCATCCCCCCCTCCCCACCCTGCCTAGGGATCGTCGATGATGGCGTTAGACCATTTCAACGCCCCAGACCCCAGAGGGAAGATAATTTTTGTTTTCGATAATTTCATTAAATTTGATTGATGTTTCCCAGCTTCTGGAGCAGTCTTATCGGTGCTTCGGTATCGGCAGCAGCAGCAGCCCCTGAGCCCTAGCTGGCTGGCTGCTACCGGGTGTTTTGCCCTCCCTCCACCCCCTCCCACCTTCAGCCCTACTCAGGAGGTGCGTTGGTGCGTCGATGAAGCACGTTTCTTCCAATTAAATTTAGACACGCACGCACCGCACGCCGCCAGCTTTGCAATCTCAGCTGTTTGCTTAAGGAAAACGCGGTTCGGCCTGCCGGGACTGGAGGCCGCCCGGGCAATAATCGCTGTAATGAACACTCCGGTGAAGAAGAGGAAGAAGAAGAAGACGGTAGGCAACTCCGGGGGATCGATAATCGATTCTCACGCCGCCGCCGCTCGCACGCCGGGTCGCACGTCAAGTTGCCAACGTATTGGGGAACATTTGGAGCAACGGGGCCGCTGGTGACTGTTGGATTCACCCATTTTAGCGATACCGTTATCCCGCGGGCGGGGCGCGCATGTCGCATGCGTTAGGTCGTTTATCATCAAACCGATCGATCCGGAACCAGCAGAAGGGAGCTGATGATTGATTCCCACCGGTTGCTACCCTCCACCCACGGCCGGGCAGTGCCTTCCTTCGGTGACAACCACTGGACGCACACAAACTGTCACCAGAAAGGGAAACCGATCCCGTTCCCGATTACTTACTTTGTTGCTCCTCTGCTGTTCGGACCTCGTGCGGAGTGGGGGGGTCAATAAATCGGATCCAGTTCCAGGGCGGGCACCGCGCGTGAAGTTGATGGCGGATTCTGCGTTCGTTTTTTCACTCTCTGCTTCTGTCGCTGCTGTTGCCCCCGAAAGGACACACCGACTCGCCGATGGATACGCGGAGTTGGAGCTGATTGGTAGCAGCATGGCAGCAAATTTATGCTCCAGCTCGTTGCCCTCTGGCACCCCACTTACGGGACTTTTCGTCTCGATGACTTTGTTATGGTCCTTTGTGTGTTTCCGCTGCTCGGTGTTGTATGAGACTCGCCGTTGACGTCAATTTCGTGCCGAAGCGTTGAGGGGATTCCTTTCGGGTTTTTTTTGCTCTTCTAGCTAGTGGTGGTCCCCAAGACCCGGTTTTGTGATGTCACAGCAGAAAAAGGGGTAACAAATAGCTCAAGTACCATACCAGAGTTCCAGAAGACCATAGGACCAGAAGAGACAGAGAGAGAGAGAGAGAGAGTGAGAGAGAGTTTCGGATTTCGTAACCAACGACTCCTGCTGCTGCTGCTGCTGCTGTTACTATTGGGGGAAGCTGAACAACGTCGTTCATCCTGAAAAGACACTTCACACATACACACACACACACGCGTGCACAAGGAAAGGGGTGGTGCTCGAAATGTCTAAGTCTCGCTGCTCGGAATCGTTGGATAAAGTTCAATCGTATAAGATTTGGTCGGAAATTTATGCATCGCCGATTGAAAGTATCGATAAGTCGCTGGCGTTGGTGTTCCTCCCTTCTGTCCCTTTTTCTCTGCATATCCGTGTGTGCGTGTGTGTGTGTGTGGTTTTAGTTTATTGGAGAGCGAGCTCCCTGGTCCAACTATTAACCGCCACTCCATTCCTCTACAGCCGCTTCGGCTGGCGCCATAGTGCTGGAGAGAGCGTTTTTACTAAAAGTTTCAAACAAGTGGCTCCCGTAACGGGGCGTAATAGGATATCGGTAGCTGCACTATGGCTGCTGGTGCTGCTGGGGTCCAAAAAGGAGAGCCCTATCGGTACTAGCCAATCTACACTGGGCCCCAGACCCTGGCACACCATTCTTTTACCGAAGAGAAATTTATGAACCCTTCCGGCAGCCAGGCCAGGGTGGACCCAGGGAGCGACGGGACCCCCGGGACCCCCCGGGACCCCCCCCCCCCCCCCCCCCCCCCCGGGAGTCCTACTGCTGATCCGTGTGCGGATGTAAATTAGATTAGAAATCTTTTCGGTTTCGGATTTCCAGCACCATCCAAGTGCTCCAAGTGGCGTTACTCCGGGCGACGGCGACTGCGACTGCGACGACGACGACGCGAACCTTTAAAGTGTTGTGGTGTTTTCGGTTGGTCGAAGTAGGCGATGACGCGCGGGCGCCACCTATCGGTGTGGCCCCCGATTTTCCATCAATTAAAGGGCGAATGGAGGAAAAGCTTCGTTCCCTCATTAATCTCGATTCGTCGATTCGTCCGGCTTATCTTTTTCCGCGCCGGCTCCTTTGTGACTGTGAAGGGATTTTCGTTTTCTTTGCGCTACGCACCCCCCAGAGGGTGGTGACGGGTGGTGGTGGTGGAGTTTTGTGCAAAATTTATTCCAAGCGATAAGCCGACGACGTCACCGGGACCGACGAGACCGGTCCGGTCATCAAGCCCAAGCGTTTGACAGCAGCAGCAGCAGCAACAGCAGCAGCAGCCCTGAAGGGATGAATTGTTGGCTTAATTTATAATCCACCCCACCGCCCGCAAGATCCTGTTCGCGCTTCCGGCGTGCTCCATCCGTGGACAAAGGAGACTTCATCTCACTGGAGCTGGAACTGGGAGTTTGGTCTGTAGTTTCCGGATCTCCAATCACCATCACCACCACAAGCAAGCAAGCAAGCAAGCAAGTGAGTGAGCTACGCTTATCTTTGACACAATTAAATCCCGATTGCAAGCCACTCCAGCTCCAACCACACAGCTGATGCTGATGCTGTGCTGCTTTTCACGAGGCTTTTCCACATCCAACCAATGGCCAACCAACGGGCCGCCACCACCACCACCAGTATCTCTGCAAAACGATCGGAACCCTCATCGGGCCTGGCAAGTGCCAGAGAGGAGGAGGAGGAGAAGGTTTCGTTCCGTTCCCGGGGCTCTGACCGAGGGGAGCGCAATTACGGGTCCAGGGTGGAGCTTTTCTTCGCCTCCCCCTTGAGGAGAGGGTTTTTTTTCTTCTCCTCTTTATTGTGTGCTGCGGTGTGTGTGTGTGTGTTTGAACGATCTTTCTTTGGCGTTTGCCACGGGCCATGCTGGGCGCCCTGCGTCGTGATTCCCTTACATAGAGCCCTTTGTCGTCGTTCGGTGGATCGCATCTAGCCACCCTTCACCCCCTATTCCCCCCATTCCGCTCCCCCAGTAAAACCGGTTCAGGGCAACCGGCGAAAGACTTGAGAAAGACGCAAGAAACCAGCGCACGGCCGAACGGTTTGGACCGAGGGCCGAGAATCGATCGAGGGCCACCTACCCTACACCCTCCCCTCCTCTCCTTCTCGCCAATCCACCCTTCTTTAATCTGGTGAGCAGATCAAAGTGAAAACGGAGCCCCCCACCCCCTTTCGGTGTGTTGTTGTGTTCCGCAGCATCCACCGCAGCAACCCTCAGAGGGTCCAATCCCGGACACTGCAACATTCTCCTCACGCCCCTCTCTTCTCCGGATCGGATCCACTCCAGGCCTCTTGACGATGATTTATAGGTTCCCTTTTGCCCTTTTGCCGTAGTGACCTTTCCGTTTTCTTTTGGTGGGGAGAATATTAGGGGCGATGATGGCGATGGCGATGGCGTTTCACTCTTCCACCGGCAGAGGGCGCCCGAGACGTGGACTTCGACACCCCGACCCGATGGCAGCAGCAACAACAACAACAAACCGAACAAAGTAGTCCAAGTGGCGTCCCGGGATTTTGCGAAGAAAAACACTTCCGCTAACCGTCCCTTCGTTCGTTCGCTCGCTTCATCTAGTAGCCCGTCCGCGTCCGCCATCGATACGCGACAAACATGGCCGCGCCTTGGTGCCGCCACGCCGGTCGCAAAATCGGTCGTCGGAAAAATCGGTCGCATCGGTCGCTCTCCTCGCCTTCTCGCATCATTGCCAATTTGTGCCATCGACTGGCAGCGACGCCGACGACGACGACGAGCCTTCCACCCGGTTTGGGGTGCGGCAAAAGTGCCGTTCATGCAAAAACGCGGCCCCAGGGGGGAGTGGCGAAGGGATTGGGTCACGCAGAACCCCGGGGAGGGAACACTTTTATCTTACGCTCATTAAACTTCATTATCGGAATAATTTCCAAATTATACTCGCTCGCAACACCAGCCGGGGATCTGTTTTTATCTTCCGCCAGCACCCGGGGAGTTGGCTGCTGGCGGCTGCTGGCTTGTTAGTTACGTTGGGGAAGAGAAAGGGGAAGGCCACACCGGAACCAAGGGATGTCCTTTTTGCTTTTTTGGTCGCGGAAAACCTTCGCTTTTTCGTAAGAAAAACCCGATGGAAAGCAAATTGGAAATTGTATTGCTTTTGGAAAATTAAATTAGAACGGTGGACGCGCGCTGTTCGAATCGTGAACAATCCGGTTCCGCATCCGCAGAACGGTTATTCCCAGTGGAATTCATATCACCATCATCAGCATCATCAGCATCATCATCCTCATCATCGTCATCAACAATCTGGACGTGCGACGAAGCGAAAGGGACAGAAAGGAAACTAAATCGTGAACTTGTTACTGTCACTGGTGCTGGTCACCCGGAAATCGTGAAGCACCACCCTACCCTCCCTCCTACACCCCCTCCCCTTGCCAGGAGTGTCTAGAAGTAGTAAAAAATAATGAGAAAAAAATACAACCTCCCTGCCCGGTCGGTCGGGAGTCCGAAAAAAAGGTCATCTCGCCAGGACACAATCGAGCGTCACCAACAGCGAGAGCGAGTGACAGCCGCGCGGGGGATGGGGAGGGAGGTGCCACAAGCTTGAATGCCCAACAACAAAACAGTGATAATAAATGTATTCACGCTAAATTAATTTATATTCCCTGCCTAGATATAATGGATAGTCCCTCGTTACAAGCCGCCATCGTGGTGTGTGTCCCCCAATGGCCGAGGGTGTGTGTCAGTGTGTGTGTGTGTTTGTGTGTGTGTATGTCCTTCGTCCTGTCGACCACACGATCGATGCGATGCGGTCCTGCGTCGTTGATTGTCTCCTCTCTCTCCGTCTCTCCCGGCATTGTGGTTTTTCGGGGCCAGTGCCAGCGCCAGGGCGGACACACATACGGCGCTTTGGTCAGGACCAACGAAACGGACGACGAAGGACTTCACGCAAGGTGCCGGGTGCCGGGTGGCCGTCGGTTATAATATTTATGTAATAAATCCCAATCATTGGGAGTGTGTGGTCACTCCTCTTGTTGCTCTCTTTTCGTTCTTCGCGATACGCGCTGGACACTACGCACTACTACTACTACTGCTGAAGGGAGGGGGTTTCTATTGAGTCAACTCCAACTGTCCTGTGTCCTGTGGCCATTATCGCAGAGAAAATAATATATATTATGCGTTGGCCTCATCTTACGCAGGGCCGGAATGCAGCAGCAGCAGCTCCTATGATGATGCGGTTCTCCTCTTTGGCACACTGGCCAACGTCTGTATGCAAAACACCCCCTGATGACTCCGATGGTCGCGTTCATTCGCCTCGTCGTCATCGTCGTCATCGTTGGTCCCTTTGGCATTATTTTGCGACAAATTGTCGTGCGCGCTCCGGTTTCGTTCGCTCACTACACTCTCCCCGTGGCCGGGGGTTTTGTGTGTCCTTGAAGAGGACGCTCCTCGACGCACGGATTACGACACACACACACATACACTCATCGTGTCCTAGTGTGTTTGCTCGCTGAAGCTGAAAACGCTCTCAACGAACCATGACTGGAATTAGAAAACATCAAAACCGCAAAAGGACATCGCAGCAGTAGCAGCAGCACTGTGGCCACGACAAATAGACACACACACACACGTATGTGTGTGTGGGGACAATTTTGGACTGCGAACGACATCGGAAATGCCACTGACCGGACGGACGGTCGGTCGGTCGGTCGGACGAAAATGGCAAAAAGTGGCCAACCGGCCAGCCCGGAGAGGGTGGAAGGATTCCCTCCCTTTTGTTGGGGCGCGTGAAATGGTAGCTGAACGGCCTGGACGGTTTGATATATTACACACTGGGCCACACACAGACAAACACACACATTGTCTTTAAGCGAGTTTAAGGCTGCGAACTCTGCAGTAATGTCCAGACCAGGCCAACATATCCATAAACACACACACACACACACACACACACACATGTGAATGCGCTTACGCTTGGTTGACCGTCAAATGTCAAATCAAATACGCTCCCCAGCCAGAGTAGGCCATGGAGTTGGCGCGGGAAAGGGCGCCCGGTTTTTGGGGAAGTAAAATGTTCAAATGTTAAATAGAACTGTTGTAACACCAATTGGAGTGGAAATAGAAGATGAGTAGAACCTAAGATGGCCTTACAAATAAAAGGAAAGTTATTCTTATACAATACAAACCGTCGGGATTATTTAAACAGTTGAAAGATATTCATTATATTAGGGACTTTGCTAGGAACCAGATAATAAAAAGTTGCATTTAAAAATCTGTTCGACTAACAACAATTTCTCTCGCTGACAAGCTCACCTGCTGGAAATTTATATAATTAGAACACATTGCAACAATGTTTCGAACAATAGCGCGATCCTCGGAGCGAAAAATAATTAAATTCCTCAAACACAGAAACGCGGAAATCGATGTGCATACCACGCATTAATGGCATATTATTTATTGCAGACAAGCATAACGCGCGCGCGCGGTTTCTGCTGATCGAACTAGTGACTGAAATTACAATGTAAACTATTTTTCCGATTTTCCGGATGACATTTCCTAGTGCATTTTTGCAAATTATTACCCTCGTCGTGATGTATTGAGTCGGCGCGATCGGTTTGAATGGTTCGCGGAATGGAATGTATCTCTCCCTCCACAGGGTGCTGCTGCTGGTTCGCAAACGGTGAAAGGTGGAGGTCCTGAAATGACCCATTCATCCCCTGCGTGCCCGCCCGTCGACGTACGTGGAACAAATTGCAGTAACCGAGCGAGCGCCGTTGCACCGTTTGCACCGTTTGCACAAACACACACACACCCATATGCTTCGTACAGCCGTTCGTCAGCTGTGCTGCTGCTGCTGGACCTGCGCTGTGTGATCCCTCTGTGCGCGTTTCAAAGTGTCCTTGAAACAAAGCCCCCGGTGCGCCTCAAAACCAGCAAACCGTTCGACAGTTACAGCAGAGCAGCGCATTAGGAGGCAGGGCAGGGCAGGCCCGGTATTATGCTGCCTCACCATTGCGCGAGGGTGCATATAGGACGAGGAGGAGAAGGAGGACCACATTCAGTCGCCGTCGAGAACGAGAACCGCCGAGTTCGGGATGATTGAAGTGCACACTCGACGCATCAGCCTGCCGTTCGCACATTAAGCCCGGTGTTACCACACACACACACACGCACGCATGCACAAGGGAAGGGCGCTTTGGGAATGGCCGTGTCGAGTGTGGAGGGCCCTCCAGAGCGAACCACCGCCGCCGCCACGTACAGAGAGCAGTAACTCAGCTGCAGCATCGTAAGTGTAAGTGTTCCGCTTGTCAGAGAAACCCGGGGGCCCGGACCGACCGTCAAACGCAGCAGCAGCAGCAGCAGAAGGGATTTTCAAGGTCAAAGTTAAACTCTACATCAACTGCCGCGAGGTTCTGGGCGGGGAGAGAAATGAGAGAAAATTCTAATTATAAGCGACCGCCTCCCATCACCTCTTCCTTCCTCCTCGCTGTTGCTGCTGTCAGATTCGCCGTCACTTTGGGTTGATGAGTCTTCGCGCTGCCTACGCCGCGGCGATGCATTACCGGAGAAACGGGCGAGACCGGGGATGACCTCCGGGGGTGGATGGAGGATTAGAGATTTTTGACTTGATTGTTGTGCGCGCTGCGATGCGTTGATGCGTGGTGTGTGTGTACCAGGGAGTGTCAGAACACGCCAATACCGCGCTAATGATAAAGCATCACCACCACCACTACCAGCACGATTGGGATGAAGGCTGACTCATTGAAAGGATCCCGGCTGCTGTTAGTCTCGTTGCATAAGCCCGAGCCGCTCTCCGGTGTCTGGCGGATGAAAGAATGGCTGCATCTTCCTAGCTTCCTTCTCTCCAGCCAGCCAGTAATCCCGCTTATTTTAGAACAAAAAACCCATCACGGATCTGCGGCCACCATTCCCGCTGCTGCTGCTGCTGCTGCTGCTGCTGCTGTGGTCCCGAGGAGACGCAGAGATTATAATTAGCTAAGTACGATGAACGCCACGTTTGCACATACGCCTCCGGGGCCTGGGTTCGTTCCGTTCGCTCGGTACCGACCCATCATGAGCGGTAGGGCGTTGCCTAGACCCCTCTGCTACCATCATGGGTAGCAGCA
>NC_064875.1:2335000-2347500 GCF_943734745.1 Anopheles darlingi | reverse complement strand
ATCGTTCGTACAATGTTGACCCAAACTCCGTCCAACCCCCCTGGAGCGAGAGATCGGCGATGGTTTCGTTTGGCGACCCAGCACCACCAGGGCCCTTGGAGTCAGGAGGGGGAGCAGCAGGAAACATATGCTCACCCGAAGACATGCTAATAAAAGTCAGAGTGGCCACTACCGGTGCACGCGCGCGCTCCGTTTCGCGTTCGTTCGTTCGTCCGTTCGTTCGCGTTCAAAAACTTGTTAAAAGTTGCCCCCGAGAGGCAGAAGCCGGGGGAGGGTGCCCAGCTCCCCCATCCTTCGGGGCCCTTCCCTAATGTGAGGCCATGCCTTCCCCATGGTCCCAATTGGAGCGAGAGCGGGAGTCATTTCCGCGAGATTGAACTTTTTTGCTTCTGCTGTTGCTTCTGTTGCTGTTGCTGGAACGACACGAACTAAAACACTTCTTCGTGTCTCCGCCCCACCTCACCATCACACACACACACACACGCTCTGGGACCCCGTGTGGAGTAGATCACCCCGTTTGCCCAGGAGAAAGGCTCTGAGCTCGGAGCTCGTAAGATGAGAAGACAAATATCTCGAGCAAAGCTAATGCTACCACTAGCAGCAGCAGCAAGAGCAACGGTCTGGAAGGGCGCAAGGGGCACGAAATGTGAGGTAGCCAAAGGCAAGGGCCTCGATACGGTCCCCCCGTAACGGTGTGGCATGATGGAGCAAAACGAAGTGGCATGAGGAGAGCAGCAGCAGCAGCATCACGATCACCACGTCCGATCACGTGCGATCGGCTATTTGTTGGAAATCAACCCCTGAGGCGAGTCGAGAGAGGAAGGGTGCAAGGGTGATCAGCAAGAAGCCAGCGGTGGTGTAGCATAGTCCAGCATCAGCAGCAACATACATATAGCGGAATAGATGGATAGATGGATGGATGGATGGAAGCAGCATAAAGCAGCAGTCTACATCCAGTCCGTTTTTTCTTCTCTTTTCGGGTGACCGTATGCGAGGGGGGCGGAGGTAGAGCGAGTGGTGGGTGGTGGGTAGTGGGAGGTACAATTAAATCAGCTGATTTATGTTTTGAAATTAGTTTTCGACTTCGTTTTTTTCTGCCCTGCCATCATCAGTTCTCGGTTTGGATCGTTTCGTTTCTGGTTTTCAGCGAGCGAGCGAGCTGATGATGGTTGACCGATGATGCCGGCTTTAATGTTGGCTTCTGTTTATCGTATTCTCTCTCTCTTGCTGGCGAGATGGCCAGCAAGATCAGTCCGGGCACTCAGCGCGCACGTACGTATGTTATTGTCGTACTTTGCTTTATGTTGTTGTTACTAGCCATGTTGTGCTCTGCTGCTGGTGCTGCTGCTGATGCTGGTGCTCGATGGCGATGATGTTGCATCGTCGTGAGGTGTATCATCTCACCCCCTCCCCCCGAGAGCCCTGTGCTGATCAAACCGGGCTGCTGCTGCTGCTGCTGCTGCTGCTGCCAAGGTCTGAAAGGGATCGCCAGTGGATCGCCTCCATTAATGCCGCTCCTGTGACCATGCGCTGTGGTCGCTGTCCGTACGTGTGTGTGTGTGCCTTAATTTATGTTATACCTCGATCACGTTTACGACTTTTTATTATTCGTTGAATACCTGCCAACCGGGCCTGTCTGCCCAGACCCCAGGATTATCGGGTCAGCAGCAACAGCAGAGCTCAAGGAGACCAATGTGGCCCATGTGTGTGTTTGTGGTGAGACCCTTTAGTTCTGCGCGTATCGACTGAGGCTCTTTTTTTCTTTGGCTCAAGGAGGAATCTTCTCGAGCGCACGATGATCGCACTCGACCGATCTCACTTGGACTCTCGGACTCTCGGGGCATCGAGAACGCGAACGGAAGGAGCCTGAAATTGGATGCTGCTCGCGGTCGTCAGGCGAACGTGCAACATCGTAATGATCCCGTTTCGTTCGTTTCTCCCATTCCTCCCTTTACCGTGTCGTCGTGGCTCTAAATTGGCTCTCTCCCTCTCTCTCTCTCCCTCTCTTTGGTCTAAGATTTGTATCTTTCCCCGTTGTTCACCTTTCGTTCGTTGTCGCAGTCGCGGCCAGCCTCGGAACGGATTTGTTGCCAACAAACACACGAGACGCACGGAGTCAGAGGTCCGACATTTGAAACCTCAATTTCTTTCTTATCGACGCTCTGCTGCTGCTGCTTCTTGAGGGCACAGATCTGGAAATCAAATAAAATATCGAAACGAAGCCAGAGCCTCGTGTGTGTAGTGTGTTTTGGGGATGGGTTATTAAATAGAACGCAATTTCCATTCCCTTTTTAAATCGTGGTTCGTTTTTTGGTTCTGTTGCTTTCCTGGCCGCTTGGCCAACGAAGAGACGCGCGATAAGAGGTTACGGGGCTCATCCAGTAACCAGTTTTGTTCCGCTCGCTACCTGACCCCGAACAAAATGGTCTGACCCTGTCCTCTGCCACGGCCACCAGTTCTCGAAGTACCGTTGTTGTGACCGGAAAACTGGTCGGCACAACGGTGTGTCCTTGAAGCAGAACTTTGGTGTGACAGGGGCGGCTTTTCGGGGTGGCTGATAAGCGGACAAATCGAGCCGCGTAAACAACGCGGCGCTGCTCAGCGTCAACAACAACAACCATCACAGTGGAACCATGTTCGCGAACGCGTTTTCGGTGCTGCTGCTGATAGTGTCTATTCAGACGTCAGCGTAAGCCCCCGGAATGCCGCTTAAGGCGAATCGGAATCGGTCCCAAGTGTCACGCCGATAAGGTGCCCGGTTGCGGCTGCTGCTGCACCGCAGCCAGCGCCATCGCCAGATTGTTTACAAATTTTCGCCTTTCCTTACGTGGACTCACGTGTGCATGGGATTGTGTCTTGGGAATGTGGCTCCCCTTTTCCCCTCACTCGCCCCTTCACCTTCCCCGAGAGGGATTCACTTTTTTGATTAATTCCCTCGCGAAGCGTTGGACGGGATTTAAATATTGCAAAAACGGATTGCGCTCATTCATCGCGCTCTGCGTTTTCTGCGCAGTCACTCGGCGGTCGTTTATCGCTCCGGCAAGTCGAGTCGAGCATAAATGGCATGCAGATTATTCATGAGGACGCGTCTCGCGTTATCAGGAGCCGGGGTGAGATTGAGGGGATGTATTTCATTTTTTTTCGGCTTTTTCGGGTGGTAGGTTAGTGTTTTCGGGTTGGCTCGATGTTGCAGGAAGCAAAACAGGGCGGAAGCGAGCGAGCTTGTTGAATCGCTTTACGATGATTGTCGAGCGAGCGTTTATGATATGGTAGGGCAGGTAATAATAATAGCTATATGCTGGATGTGATTAGCGATGACTAGCAGCGTTGTTGTTGACTAGCAGCACAGCAGAGCAGTTGAAACGCGCGTTCCCTGTTGGTGCGATGGTTTCGTGATTAAATCATGCAATTCCCAACAGAATTTGCATTAATTGGGATTCGCTTCGTCGTTTGATCGCTTTTTTTGAGGTTAATTTTTTGGCTCCAAAGGGGAATTTCATAAAACATGGAATGACAGCTTCACTTGACGTTATTTTTGCTTCTTTTATTTGGCATCGAGGTAGGCAAAAAATATATCGAGCATTTTATTGACACATCTAGAAGCCACAGTGTTTGTCATTTCTAAATAAACTTATTGAAATCGAGCATTTAACTGAATTTAGCAACACCCGTCTTTTTGTTGAGTTAACTTTGCCAAAATACTTATGCAAACCGTAGCATAATACCCCTGCAATGACTCGATGTCAGCATAGCACAGTATGTTATCCATTTTGTTCAGCAAACACTGTCTTATCGTAATTCTTCCATTCAATTGGTTCCGCCTTACGTTACATCCGGAAGCGAAAGCGAATCTCATCTGCCTCTTACAGCCCATTCACCCCTTCAAGATCCTTATGCACCACACACACACACAAGGTGATGCACAAGTATCACATCGTAGCTTCCTCGGCACTTTGCATCGAGCGCATAAAAAGCAGGCTTTCTGGGTGGAAATTTAAATCCCCATCCCCCCTCGTGGCCCGGACCGGAGCACCGTGGTGGTGGCTTCTTTGTCCCCTAAATCTCCGCCGGAGTCGAAGGAGAAGAGAATGGTATTGCTCGATGACGCAGTTACGTTACTGAACGCCTGTACTCGATTGCTGCCCGATTTGCTCTACTTCCTCCGCGCTCCATCGCTTCTACTGCGGACCAGGAATGTCAAGACAACGGTGTCCCCACCAGGAGCAGCAGCAGAAGAAGAATCAGATCCTTGCCACACTGTGTGTGTGAGAGAGAGAGAGAAAAAAAGAGAGAGAGAGTGTAAGAACCACTCCATTATTACGGTGTATTGCGTTTTATTTTTATTATTATGAAATTTTTGATGCGATTTGATTACACGTCATCCTTCGCCTTTCGCGCTTCGTCCTCTTCTTTATCCGCTTGTCAAAGTAGGGAGTGTCAGTGCCAGTGCACTCACACACAGACACACACACATACAGACTCTATCTCACTCTATCTCACTTTTTCTCTTTCTCTGCATAGTAGTAGGCTGGTTACCCCCAGCTGGTTTCTACGGACGCGTGTGCGTGCGTGCGTGCGTGCGTACGGATTTGGTCCTTTGTCCTCTGATCCCCCGGGTTGTTGCGTCCCCGGGGGTTGAGGGATGATGATGGCGTTCTGGTCTTAAAGACTCACCCTCGGCACCTCACCCTAGGCGCAGGACCTTTATACCTTTCGATCCTGTTGCTCGATACCACACAATCCTCCTCCCCCCTTTCGGATCAGCCCGCTGCTGTGTTTGTGTGTGTGCACATCGGTGTACCGCGCTGCTTGTGTGTACGTGTGCACACTGAACCCCTCCTGTTTCAACTCCTGTTAACATTTCGGGTGTACCCGTTCCACCCGCTCTCCCCTCTCGGGAGAGATAGTGGGAATCAATTGCGTCGTTGCGTTCGTCGTCGTCGTCGTTGCGTCGTGGTGTAAACGCCCGTAAACACTGCACCATTCGGAACCATTTTGCTTTGTGCACGAGACCAAAAACGACCAAAAAGACCAAAACGACCATCCCGAAAACTCGGAAACGCAACAATGTCCGACGTTTCGGTGTGTTCCTTGTTTTCGATCCGATCCGAAGGGATGAAGCCCGAACATCCACCGTAACGAAGGTTTTCGTAGTAGTGTGCACCTATGAGATGCATTTCCCGTTGCAACATTGAACACTCCAGAGAAGAATGCTGACTATAGGGGGGTTCGATGTTACCCTGTTCGATAAGCCGGCTCCCCCGAGCTTCCGAGAAACCATAAACCTGCATCAGCAGCAGCAGCTTCCAATGGAATCTTTGGTATTTAATTTCCCCCGAAATGGAAACTCCAAAAGCGCCCGCTGGCCTAGGTGCTCTGGTCCAGGAGCACCAGCATTCTGGATTGTTGTTCATCAATTAAGCAGCATAGCAGAAGCCGATGAGCCATGATGCAGGAAAATATTTTCCCAGCATCAGGTACTCGAAGGTACTGAAGGTACTGAAGAGTTTTCCACCGGAAGTTCGTTCGAGGAAAGCGCCAGGTTATAAGAGTAGTAACCTTTAGTAAACTCTCTCTCCATCTCTCTCTCTCTCTCTCTCTCTTCAATGTATGCTGTTTCCTGGACTGTACCCGTCGCTGGCCAAAAGATAACACGCAATTTCGTTTCGTGAGTTATCCAGCGCCGCTTCTCGATGGAGTAACGAACGTACCACGTTTTTACCCAGTGGCACCATTTGCATCCCTCCACCCCATCCCCAGGCCCGGCCATCCTTTGTTCCGTTCGTTGGCGAAGGGTTGCAAACGAAGCGTAAGCGGCAGGACGACGGAACCACGGCAGGGGTGCCACCGTCCAGGAAACTTGGATTCAGTATTCCGTTCCTGATGGTTGTTGCTGCTGCTGCTGCAGCATTTCGAGTTCGAGTTTTGGTGAGTTGCTGCGCAATAACCTACACCCCTCGTATCGCTCGGAGCAGGGATCATCATCATCATCATCGGCGTCGTCGTCGCTTTTTCGGGATATCGACAACTGACACGGAGGACCAGAAATGGACAGTTGATATTTATGTCCATTTCCGTCCTCCTGCGGGAGGTTGCTCATCGTTCCAGGGATGCCCCGCTGCATCTCTTCCGTTTCCAATTCTTCCACCAGAATGCTCCACTCTTTGAAGACTCGCTCCAGGCGAACTTCTGGACGTGAGTTAGCCGGGACAAGAGGTAGGGCAGAAGGCGACCAGATTTTCCTGCGTTTTTCCCTTTTTCCATCCACAACGCAGGGACGCATTCTCGGGCCACTCGCAGCATCCCCTATTGGTATTCGTAGAACACTCGCTTCCTTCCTTCTCCCTGGAAAAACTGGAACTCAACTTCATGTCCTTCCCTTCGTGCGTAACTGACCATCGTTAGACCAAAGAAGGAAAAATCGATCGCATGCCGGTCGATTCTCAATGGCGAGAAACACGTATACACGTTCTCGGTGCCGGAAGCCAACAATCCCTGGGCCCTGGAGGCTGGAAAAATGATTTCGAATTTCGTGGAACGCCTCGTGGAAGGTAATTTGGGTGATTGCTTGCAAAACTGGATAGTATTAATCACTCTCACTTTCGTCTGCACCAACGAATGGTACGAGTTCTTCCGTTCCCTCCTCCCTTGCCACTTGATGCTGGTGGCTCTTGGCATCCATTACAGTCTTTGTTTTAACTTTTCAAGAAAGGAAAGTGATTTCAGCAGCGCTTGTGGTGTGGATAATTTAATAAAAATGCTTCCGCTTAAGACAGCAGTCCCTTTGGGAAGTGACTCATCGCACTCGCACTTCTGAGCGGTGTGTGTGTGTGTGTGTTAGAAAGGGCTGGCTGGTGAGAATATCATTAAAGGGGAAATGATACAACGAATCCGATGGAACCACGCAGTTAATTAAACCCGATCATCGATCTCTGCCTCTCCAGTCTGGCCTCGCAAACTGCTTCCATCCATCCCGAAGATTAGTTTGGGGGCAATCGATTACCTCACCGTCTTCGAGCCACCCTCGAATCCTTGGCAGTGGAGATGGCAGACCACCGACACCACACCGACAGTCGGTGAATGGATTCGGTGCTTCAATCAATCCACTCCCAATTCGTGCCGCAGGGAGGCAAGAATCGATCTCTTCTGCGACGTTCGAGGGGACGGATCCTTGGAAGAAGTTTGTCACTTTGGACTGGTAGCAGCAGCAGCGCACCCTGCAGCGAGTGCCGCGGGACCAAAATCATTACGAAGACGTTCCCCCGAAGCATTTGATTGATTTTATTGCAATCCCGAGCGTAATGTCACCGAGTCGCAAGCAGCGGAACGCGCCCCGTTTCGAGGGGGAGGAAACGAACGAAAGAAAAGACATAATTTATCTCCGAATCCGGGGAATCGATCGGGCAGAGAGAATAGTGTTCTGGTTCACTGCCACTCTCACACACACGCACACGCTGAAGGGCTGATGCCCTTCTCAGTGTCGTCGATGACAAGGACGCCGCCGGCACCGATCACCGGGATGGTAAAGTGCATCACATCCTGACGCGCACGGCAGGCATCCTGGCAAATGGACGATTAATTAAATTTAATTTCATTAGTACCATTAACTTAATTAAAAGTGAAAGCCACCGAGAGAGAGTGAACGGGCACCAGTGAACCGCGAAAAAGGCCCCCTCGTGATGATAGTGTCTTCTCGTGATACGAAGCGAGTGCGCGAGTCAACAGATGAATGGAGTGACGATGACTTCTCTGCGTCGCAGGATGGCGCAAGCTGGAGTACCATCCTCTGAAGTGCCTTCTCTTCCTCGTCGAAGACAACGGTGACGATGACGATGCCGTCGGTCACATCGAATCGTCCTCGTGATGGTCGCTGCGTCCACTTTTTTTGTTGTGTGTGTGATAATGGGATAATTTTTTTATGGCACCGTTGAGAGGTTAGCAAATATTGATAAAGAGCGCCAGCCAGCCAGCGAGCAACCGAGCTACTCTAATCGATACGCGGTTCCCCTCAGGGACATCCGGGCACTTGAGAAATTAGTCGAATGTGTGATAATGTGACTGAAGTGGCAGGAAGTTCGCGTCGCTTTATGCTCCAGTCCACTCTATTTATAGAACAACTCACTGTCTCCAAAATCGCAGAGTCGCAGAGCTGTTAAGATCACCGCAAAGCTGTCGTTGAAGGCATTAAAAATACATTTTGAAGTCATATTAGTTCATTAAATGTCTTTTTCCTATAAATCACCTCCTATATCCCAGTTCCAGTTCGACGCGACGCTGTGATCCCACGCTGCCGGCGACGACGACGATGACGACCAATCTATGCTAATTTCTCCGGCACCGAAAGCGTAACGACCGTCACCAGTGTCTGGTGTATATCTCTCTGGTGACTCTCTCTCTCTCTCTCTCTCTGTGGCTGGGATATTGATTGAGCTGCGATCCTGCGTAAAATCCTCCACATAATCCGGTCGTCCATATAGTTCCCATATAGTGGCCCTTACTGCAACGTTGCCTGTTGCCAACTCTTGCTCCTTCTCTCTCTCTCTCTCTTGATGGAGGAACTGGAAGTCGGTCCAGGACCGTACCGGAAGCGCACAAATCTCAATTACATTCAAATGCGTAAGCGTGTGCGATTTTTATTCGGCCTTTTGTCCCCGCTTTCGGTCCCCTTTTTTTGTCCTCGCTTTCCACCAACACCACCATCACCATCACCTCCCGCCGGAAGCCACAAAACGGAAAGGGTCAACCCGGAAATGAAAATCCATTGCAAGCGTTGTGCGCGCGCGGTGCCAAAAGAGAAAGGACGACGGCCGAGACCGAGACCGAGTTCAGCTCGCCACGGCGATCAAGCAAAGCGTGCAGAGAGAGAGAGAGAGAGAGAGAGAAAGAGAGAGAAATGGTCCCCCTTTCTCCCGTTCATGTTCATGGCCCGTGGGGGGAGGAAAAACCGGGATATAGGAGGGTGAAGGTGAAAGGACATAAATTTCCCGAGCCATAAAATCTTAAACGCTCGTAAACGGGTAATTGTGGCTGATTTACATTTACATCAGGAAGTATCCAACTGTGTAAGCGCGATAGCAGCGAGCCACCAGCACCAGTCGGTCCTTGGTCCTTGGTTCTTGGCGTCCAGTGAGCACGATACAGCGAGCATTTTCCCCATTCAACCGGCTGCAGGTTGACAGACACACATACGAGAACGGTGCGTGTGTTGTGCCTCGGTAGAAAGGTGGTTAATCCTGTGTGTGCCTGCCAAAGGATCATCTATCGCTGGAGTGAGAGAGCGAGCGAAGTGGTACTGAGGACACCGCAGGACCTCTAAGTCAAACACGATGACACTGAAGCATCGTGGTGTTGCCCAGGAGCCCAGGAGCTTGATCCTGGTTGACAGTTGGCGCAGGATTTGCGTTTCCCGGGCACAAGGACGAGTTTATCTTCACTCTACATACTGCACGTCACGTGGGGAGTGTGGGACGTGGAGACGAAAAGGCAAAATTATGGAGGATTAGATAGCGTGCGCCACAGCGCCAGGGATCCTGCTGGTCATTATCGGTCCACACCGGTTTCACTGACCGGAGCGCGTATGTAGGTCTTGGTCTGGTCGTCGCTTTTGGAAGGTAAAATACAAAATTATACGAAGAAAGGAAATGGACAACGGATTTCTTATCAAAAAAGGCGCTTTAGGTTCGAGGTCCTGGAAAACGATTCTCGGGACTCGGTATATGCCACGCCTCGCGTAACAGTAAATCCGTTATCTATCCCGGTTTCTGGAGAGAGATTTTTATGGAACGCTTCCCTTCGGGTCGACATAAGAGGCATTTTCGGAGGCCTCTCTCTCTCCAACGATTTCATTGCCGATGATCTGAATCAAGAATAGTCCTGTGGCCAAGTGCAAGTAAAAATCATTACCCATTTCCATCCCAGTAGCCGGAGCAAGGAGTAGTCACCACTAGTGAGCAGTGCCCGCCTTTTTTTTTTGGTCGTCGCTTCCTCGAGGATGATGGGCCGTTTTGCCGGAACTTTATGAAGTCAAACTCCTGGCGGCCCCTGGCAGTGGCCAAAAAAAAAAACTACCATAAAACTCTCCCCCGAAAAACCGGGATTCACTCCGGGCGGGGTGGACGGACTCCCGGAACGGAATGGACTTATCACACACAAATTTTGCTTTCTTTATATGCTCCAACTGCTTCCGACTGTAGGGAGCAGGAAAAGCGAAGCAAAAAAACTTACTCCTCCTGAAGGGGGAGTAGAGAGAAGAAAATGATCCATTTCGCTCGCTTGCATGGCTTTATACGAGCAGCATAAAGTTTTTATGCTCCAACAATCTCGACAATCTTCTGCGCTCTCCACCACCACCACCACCGCCGATGCAGCAAGAACGGATTGACTGGCAAGGGCCCCGGGGCCAAGTTCTCTAAAAGCACACACACACGTGCACACTCATCATGCAGCATGCTGCCGGGCGTTGAGTGAGGTTAAGAAAAACTGCGAAAACTGCGGGCTCGAAGTAAGTACGATCGGTGTACAATGTGTGTGTGTGTGTGTGTGTGTGTGTTTTGGGTGAGGTACTTATGCGGGTGCGTCATGCCTTTCCGAGCGCCGGTTAGCTTCCGTTCCGTTGGAGTACATTCCGTGCTTTTGATGATTTGTAAAAGATGTCCAAGAGTGAGAGGAAGATGAGGGACGGGATTGCGGCTACGGTTTAAAAAGCGTATTGCAGCGCTCATGTGAAGAGAGAGAGAGAGAGAGAGAGAGAGAGAGAGAGAGAGAGATTGTACTTAGCACCTTCGGAAGATGAATAGAATGCTTCTGCGTTTGCTGCTCAGTTTTATAGTCTGTTGTTGGTGGACGTGGTCGAACAGTTTATGATTTTCTGCCCATCCCTCCCTCAACATAAAACCACCCACATGGGGCGCGTTGCACAGGTTGAACATTGTACTCAACCGGGAAAGGGTTTCGAACATTGAGGGCATCGCGTTTGTGATGGATCAATTCTCGTGCTCGAGCGACGACAACAACGACGACGACGACGACGGCAATGATTACATTTTAACCATCCCCTCCCCTCCATGGACATGGACATGCCAACAACAAGGCAATGAATGGGAAATGGCGCAGAAAACATGCCGAGACACGCTGCTGCTGCTCGGAGGTTAATATGAATTTGTAAAAACAGACCCTTTAACGGGCCCTTTGGTGCTCTAGCGTTACGCTTTTCCAAATGGATTCAAAATTAACACGTTAGCATGCCCGTGCCCCCGCCTCCTCCTTCTCCTAAAGGGTTCAATTTACCCTCCCTTCTGGCATGTTCCGCTTTCCGTTTAGCCTTCAAATTAATATCCCATTTAAGCTCGGATGCGCGCACGGCGCACGTTATCGCAACCGAACCATGCATCCATGTGTTGTGTGCCGGGCGTCCTTTTTCGCCGAATTCTTTCGTCGCACCCACCCCTCTAACAAGGAAAGGATGAGCATATGTAAATTTTATCGATTTAAAAATACCACCCCCCACCAGGGGTGGATGATAACCTCCTTCGCTTCGCTTGGGGGTTTCCTTGGGGTTCATTTGCCTCCGAGACCGTTGCGCTAACACCCGTTTTTGACAATTAGTTGGGAATGTTCAACAATCCTGAAATTAGAAAAAGGCCATCCCTTCCTCCCTCCCACCTCGTGTTGGCGTTCTAATCTTGTCGAGCGGACGGGCGGTGGGTGGGGGATGAATTTAATTGGAAAAAGTGCTCGATGCTCCGTCCGCACCCCGTCCGGTTAACACTCGCACCTCGTTTGCCGTATAACGAGTGTAGGAATTTACAGAGAGAGAGAGAAAAAAGTAACACCAGCCGACACAGAAAAGGGGATAGTTTTGGTTTCCTTTTCCTGGGCACGATATTTGCATGTTTCAATATTTAATTCTTATCTCCTGCTCCAGCAGAACCGCTGGCCTAGAGAGTGGTCTGGAGAAGCGCCTGGGACCGTACGGGACCATCGTCGTTACCATGGAGATGTGTGAGGTGCGTCAGGTTGGTGCAATCCATAACGAGTGTATCGGATCGTTATTTTTATACTTTTTCGAGGAGCAGAGAGGGCTCAAGTGGATGGTTTTGCGGGGGACGCTGATGAATGATAGGACCGCAAGCGAGGGAATGCTCTTTGTTCCAACCAAAGGCAGAGATAGAGAGAGAGAAGGTGAGCAGAATCCTTCTTACACCGGATCACCATGACAACCTGCGCGGTTGTGACCTGCAGCAGCCGGCAACACGGGCAACCACTGCCCACTAGATCGCTTTATGCTTGGCAGCGACAGGAGCTATACTGCTCCTGCTTCTGCTGCGGGGTCATTTCGTTTTCGTTTCATTTCGTGGGCTGTTATCGTTTATTCCCTTTTTATGCAGCGACATATTTCCACCACCACCGGGGAGCGCCCGGGGGGAAACGGAGAAAACCGCGACAAAACCACCCCCGGGTCCAGGGGGCACTGTACGCGAACGATATAATGAAAATGTGTA
>NC_064875.1:2317500-2330000 GCF_943734745.1 Anopheles darlingi | reverse complement strand
CGATGAGTTTTCGGTTTGTCATGTGGAGTAATCGGTAATATATTGATGCGAACCGGCCCCCGGAGGATCCGGTGTGTGTGTGTGTGAGATAGCGCTTGCGGTGATGCTGATGCGTGGTGGCTCGGGAAAAACCAATTTCCTGTAGGCATAAATTTGAACTCGATTGGTGCGAAAGGATTCGGGGCTTCGGTTTCGTCGGTGCTCGTCGTCGTCGTCGTCGTCCATTTCTCGTTACTTAGTGGAGCAGCAATTCAGGGAATTTGGAGAAAAAAAGGAATTAAGCATTTCCCTTTTTCGTTGTGGTGACAGTTTGTTTATTGAAAATTGCTTTTTAAAACTTAAGCTTTAGTACAATGACATTTAGTAGCAACCAACGTAACCGTCCAGTTGTACTAATCTTCTTCTATCAGACTTTTGGAATCTTTTACACAGAGATAAGTTTCGAAAATTCAAAGTAACGAAACTCTCTTTCATGTAAAGGCCCCAGAGTCCCGCAATTGCGCTTTGAATAGAGAGTCCTTTCATCCCTCGCGACGCTATCAGGACGTGGCCCATCTGTGGCATCGGATCGGTCGGACCGGCATCCTTTCTGCATCTTGAATATACATCACCGTCCTTCCGATGAAGGCCAAGCCAAGACCATTTCGTCCGTTAAACGTGCCTCTGTTGGGCCAGGGCCATTTCCGAAATGTCACAATCAACCGGCGGTCACCAAACCGACCAACCGGCCAGCCATTGTGTCCCCTTGTCCGCTCGTTCGCTCGCTGGTGATGCCGCTTTTCATTAGAAAACTTCTGAATTATGAGGGTATCATTTTTCATTAATATCTTACTTTTCCTTCGCCCCATCATTGTCCAGGCCGGACCGGGCCTCGGGTTCGGGTTCAGGGGGGGCCCCAAAACGAGTTCTGGCTTATCAGCTCCCTGTGGCTTTTCATGTCCTCCCTTCCCCCCGTCCAGGCGTCGGTCTTTTGCGCCGTTTGGTCACCTCGTTGGTGGGTAAACGATGCGAGGTGAACGATAGTGACCGGGACCGGGCCAACATCCGAGAACTCGCTGCCCGGAGGCTTGACTGGTCCCCCGGGAGTAAACCAAGGGCCAGGGCCCATAAAGATGGACGACGAGAAACAGACACACAGAGCGAGAGAGAGAGAGAGACCGGAACCCTGGCCCGGGAGAAGCGTTGATGTGATGCGACCTTTTGACCGGACCAATCGGACATCACCAATCGGGCATCGATCCTGGATGCCGTTGGGTTGGCCGCGTTGTTGCTGACTCATGCCTTCGATGAGCCTCCAACAGAAAGTTTGACTATTTATTGCAACCAACAACAACACGGCAGCAAAACACATCGACGAGAAGGGGAAGAGTTAACCACCAACCCGGCCACTGCGAGTGTCCTGTTTGTGAGGATACTATTAAAAGGTTCGCCAGTCCGTCAGTCAGTGAGCAATTTAATTTATTTTAATGACGGACAAACTTTTGCACAACATACGGACATTCCCCGGTTGCCGGCTGCTGGCTGACAGTTCCTCAAGTTCGCGTCAAGTAAGTTTCGGTCAGCAAGTGGTCTATGTATATGAGGGGTTTAGTTAGATTTATTTGACGGTACAGTACAGTACATGTAACGCACTCTACCCCCTTGAGATGGAAAGTCCAAGTCTCCAAGAGTCCGAGAAGTTCCGAGCTCCAAAAGAACGCGTTCCGGGTTCGGGACGAGGAATCTTTTTCAATTAGATCATTAATTAACTTTGGCTGCTGCTCTCTCTCTCTCTCTCTCTCTCTCTCTCTCTCTCTCTCTCTCTCTAGGTGTGCGTGTAACCCTGGCTTCCTGCTTCCTGCCCCCTCCCCATTTGGAGGTCACTGGAGGCGCATAACGCTTTCAGCGCACAGCGCAACTTGGGTTTTATTTAATTTTCAAGTTAAACCTAACGAACCGCAGGCCCCCGAACCGGCCAACCTTCGAGCTCGTCTCGGGTTTGTCCGGGGCCCCAGGTTGCCAGCAGAACAGAGAAGTAATTGGTTTCACGAAATGTTTATCTTGTTTGGACTTTGTATCTGGCCCTAGCCCCTTCCCGGTGAACTGCTTCTCTTCACTTTCTACTCACTCACTCGCTCACTCACTCAATCGATTCCACCCCCGGGAGGTTACGTTGGATCCTGGACGCCGTATCCTCTTATCGTTCGAAGGTGAATCTCGGATGTGTGTGTGTGTGTCTGTGTCCTTGGATTTGGTTTCGGGCTGGCTTTACGGGGGTGCGCGTTGATGGAATTAAAAGGATGCTTCCAGAGCCGGGCTCTCCTTTCCGGTTTGCCAGCGGCCCCGACGACCGGAAGCCGTGTCGAGATTGAAGGTTAATCTAATATCATCGACAGATGGATCGCTGCACTATGGACTTCTCCTTCCCCCGGGGGGCATGGTCTTCCCCCTGAAACCATGTTCTGGCGCACTTCCAACAAACCCGTGCTGGCGTTGCTCCCTGGCAAGCACTATCCCCGGTGCTAGTTACAGTTCGCTCAACCGTTGGCACAACCGAAGCGGAAGTCAAATAGATTAGCCCAAGCCGAAAGTTGGTCTCGCCCCTTTGGTATCCTTGCGCCTGGGGCGTCGCGGTCAGCGCCTGGTTTGGTCCGACCAAATCATCTCGTCTCCAACGAACGAACGACCGATCGATCGATGACCGGTCGATGAGCAAGCAGCAAGTCAGCAGATAACTGCAAAAATCAATTACGATTTTGGGAGCAAATTCGCAAATACGCCACACTCGTGTGTGTGTGTTGATAGAGCAGCCAAGATAGGCACCAGTTTGAGGCCTTCGCTTCGTTCGACACCTACTCCTAACTAGTCCGCAACCTCCTCCTGCTACGTTAACTAATTATTTCTCCGGAGTTCTCTCCGTCAGTCACTGGCTGGCGCTGGCAGCGACCGGTCCGGAGGGGAAAAAGGAAGTTCGCTTCAATCTTGGGCTTGGGTTTTCGCTTTTCCAGCAAACACACGGCGAAAATGACTTGTTTCTGGCAAACGTCGTGCGCAAAACCCAATACCCTAAACGGTGAACGTCTTCCTTTAGAGGTTTTGCCTTTAAGACGCAAAAAGCGTACTCACACACACACACACACACAGAGTGAGGCAATCTTCAAAAGAGGGGGGCCACAAGGGAGAACAAAAAAGGAACGATGTTTTTGGATCATGTTTTTGGTGCCTTGGCAATTGGTGTGCCCCGATGAGGACATCCCAATTGAAGGATGGTCCACGTCCCCGGTTTGTAAGCCGCCGGAACCGGGCGCCGGCGCTTCTGTTTACCGCTTTGTTTGCTCACACGCAACAAACCCCTGAGCCCCGGGATGGAAAGTTGATCAAAGTGATTAGGTTGTCTTTTTATTACATCTTTTTTCTTCTTCTTCTTCTTCTTCTTCTTCGTTTTCCATTCGTTTCATCGGACGATAACTGTCTTCGGGGGGTGAATAATCGAAGAGAGAGAGATAGTAAGAGAGAGCGATATAAGGCCTATGCACCCTTGGACACGATGAATGGCCGCGCTTCCATTAGGCAGATCAAACGCGAATTCGTCCATTAAATGGCCGGACGGACGGACGGATGGACGGACGGATGGTCGGCTGTTCCCCTTGCGAAGCAAACAGCTTCATGTCTTCATGGGACTTGTTTATAAGCGATAAAAAATTGCTTCTTAATCTAGTTGCCTTCGGCGCTGCTGGCACTCCTGCATCAAAGACTCTATCCAGACCATCATCCAGTAACCATTGCCTTCGAAAACACACTCACGCACACACGCACACACACGCACATGATGGTTGATCGTTCATGATTATAAATGATCGAGTCGATAATCGTTAACAAACATTTACCCAATCCACGGGGGCCAAGGAAGGTCCTCTCTCTCTCTCTCTCGCTCTCTCCCTCGGATTTGCATCCCCCGGCGAGTCCGTCGAATCCGAATTAACAGTTTATATAGAGGAGCGGGGAGCGCGCCGTCCCGAATCTTAAGACCCGGAATAGGCCGAGGAATTATGTCTTCACTATTTGTTTATCTTACGCCCGCAGTTCAATTCGGGTTCAATTAAGAGCATTTCCCTCGGATCGCTTTTTCTCTGGCGGGTCTGCTGCTCGCCGGATTCCTGGTGCCGGATGACCTGCAGGCCAGTAAACACGAACCCCGGGCGATTTCAAACATTGGCCCCACTCGGCAGTTAATTTCCGGCATTTCCCACGATTCGCGAATCGACCGCAAGAGGACGAAGCGAACTTATGTTGACAAAAGAGGGAGAGAGAGTGTGTGTGTGTCCCGTTTTGGACCCTGGCACACCGTTGTGATGGAACACACCGAGGCCTAGTGTGGGTCGATATCCAATCAGTTCTTCTTTAGAGTAACAGCTCCAACTTCAGCTTCCCGGAAACTCAATTATTGATCCGTACAGCGTACGAAAAGCGAGAAAAGAAAACGCGAGAAATTTCCAATAAAATTCCGTTTTCCATCATTCGCCCCCTTTCCTTGCTATTCCCGAGGATGGGATGTTTATTTTACCGTTCTGGTCCATCCCGTGTCCGGCGGATCCGGTCTTCAAAGATCCGTCGACGCCGAAAGCAAAAGCCTCCCATCCCGGAACCCGGAAACGTGTACAAGGAGGTGTACAACGGGATGAACCGCCTGGAGTTCGCTTCTGCACTTCCGGGAGCAATAACTGCTTTGGGGCTTACGGCCAGCGTGTTTTTGCCCAGCAACTGGCAGCTCGATGCAGCTTCCGATGGGCGCATAAAAGGGTGGATCATCTTCTTCGATGCTCGGTGAATAAAAGTGTCGAGGATGTTGCTGCTACTGCTGGCGAAGGAGGAGCAGCCAGTAATCTCTTCATAAATATCCAGCAGCAGAGCTCCCGTCCCCGTGAACCGTGACCGTGTCGTGTGAGTTTTCGGGGGTTAAAAATGAGAAAACAGGGGAATCGATTGCATCTGGTGGAAAGTGGTTCTGGGGGGTTCGCAAGAAATATTACCTTTCTCTTACCGAAAGGGGACCGGGGACCATATGAGGCGAGCATTTTCACCAGCAGCAGCAGCAGGAGGCTCGATTCGATTCAATTCGATTTGAGTGGAAAGTGATAACACTCCAGATGGCGCACGGAGTGTTTTCTCGCTCGGAGGGACTCGGTGTATTAAGACATTAGTTACTATTAAATGTTAAAATAGGGGATTTGCGAGTTTGAATTTCAATTCAAAGCGAACGAAGCAACTGAAGAGCGGGATTT
The DNA here is from genome assembly GCF_943734745.1 of Anopheles darlingi. NCBI lineage: Eukaryota > Metazoa > Arthropoda > Insecta > Diptera > Culicidae > Anopheles > Anopheles darlingi. The sequence continues at coordinate 2,324,739 of NC_064875.1, read as the reverse complement.
GAATTTTTAAAAAACCATTTCAACCTCATCCTCAGAAACTTGGAAAATATGATTCCATACTGCATCCATTTCCGATATTCTTCCGAACGAAGTCTCAAACTCAAACCGCGCACTTAATCCATCGAATTGCGTCAGAAAGGTCCACCAAAGCGAGTCCATTTCCCTTTCTTTCGTTACGTTCCGTTACGATTTTTTTTTCTTTTCCAACTCGATTCGAAATTGAAATGCACAAAATCAACAAAGAAAAGAGGGAAAACTTCGCCCCGATCGCCCTTTTTCCTCTTTTCCTTACCCTCACCGATGTTACAATAATAATAATGAACACGACGACCACCACGACCACCACCATCATCATCATCGACCACCACCACGCGATGGCGACGGCGACGACGAAGAATGTTAAATTGAAAGAAAACAGATAAAATGCACAAACGCGATCTTGCTGCTGCTGCTGCTGGCGGTTGGAGTGTCGTGGCCGTGTGTTAATTCAGCAGCTTGTGCGCCCCGTGGAAATCGGAATGTATTGATTTCCATCTGGTTTCGCTCAGCTCAGCCCGATATTAATATCCCGTGGACGGGAAACCGGGGGGTGGCTGTGAACCACCACCTCACAGCACTCCAACAAGGGTCTGACGGAGTGCATTTACTCAATTGCCCGCAGAATTTGATTACGCAAGGAACTGGAAAATGGAATCGAATGGAAAATACGGATCTACTACTCCACGGTCGCGGTCGCGGTCGGTTTTTCTGCTTGGCGCCGGTAATGCAAATGTATTCTTTGCCTGCAGCACTCTTTCTCTCTCTCTCTCTCCCTCTCTCGCGTTCTCTGTTGGTTTCATAATAATTCAATCCCTCGATTTGACTGGTTTTTTGCTTCGATTTCTAAGAACTTCATCCTCGAGCTCGAACCAAACCGTTACTAGTGCAGTGGCCTGGAGAGAGAGAGAGAGAGAGAGAGAGGCGGAGAGAGAGAGAGAGGGTTTGATAGCGATCGGAATCCTCGGTTTGTCGATGAGGTCCAATGATTGGCAATTTGAATAGAGTTTCGGGCCATCATTACTCAGGGTTGGGTTCAGATCAATTTACTGATTGTACGATAAGTTTGCATTGTGCGCGCCCCGCCGGGGGTTAGCAGTATTGTGGTGACAGCTGTGTGGCCACACGACCAAGACCACGACCAGACTCCGGGATCGGGTTTTTGCTCGCCGTTCGTTCGTTCGTTCGTTTGACCAGAACTAATATTGTAACACAATCGTAGCTCTCACCGACCGACCGAAGCTATTGTTCAAACGTTTTCTCGTCCAAATGAAACCCTTTTCTCTCGATTTTGCCTTTTTCTGTTAAACATCCTCCCAGCCTTAGAGAGTTGTTGAGATGATTTATAGAGGCAAAATTCCTTCCAATGGGCCTGATGCGTGTGCAGGAACGGCTAACGGCTTAATGAGAGTCGGAAAAGTTTCACTTCACTTCAAATCGATTGCCATCAAACGCCATCTTTACGACATTATCCCTGTTAGGCCTGTTAGGTATCGACAGAAGACGTAAACCGTTGAGAACGTTGAATGTAATTTTCATTTTAACCCCTTTGGTTTGCGACGTTAAGGAGTTTAAGGCGCTCCCTCCCACCCACCTACCCCCGGTGGTTGGTTAGGTAAGTTTGATAAATGGAGGTGACAGCTGACGCGGCTGCGGCTACGCCGTTTGACACCCAATTCTGGCACTACTTGGTGCCAACAAAGGAGGTTGAGGTGAAAGGATATCAATATGTTGGAAGGAAGGCAGCAAAAATTACATTTCCATCAACGCGATCCTTTTTGGGAGCAGAAACCACATACGTAAAGGTTGCTGACCCCTGAGCGAACGGATTTTCAAAGTAATCGGTCCTCAGAGTGAGGGAGAGAAAGCTGACATAATTGTAAGCAACAACACACACCACCAGGAGGAAAGGATGTTACTCCTTCTCCGAAAGGCGAAAGAAGCATTCTCTTCTGTTCCCTGCCTAAAAGGACAATGGCTGCCTCCTCCTTTGGGAAAAACCACAAGCAGCCTGATGAAGAATGCGTTGTTTCTTAGGGCGATTGGATTTGCCACCCTCCACCCAAGACACCGCCACCCTCCAAGGCTTCGGTGGTTGCTGGTGGTGGAAAACTTTGTATAATTTCGCCTCGCCCCAGCGACTGCACCCCACCCCTTCCCCCCACCCCCTGCCGAGCTACGAAGAAGAACCCGAACCCGAAACCGGGCTCGATGGCTTTTCCAGCTGACAGAGTAATGGTATTAATTTCAGCACCAGGGCCTCAGCCCATAACTCAGTTGCGGTTTTGCGGTGACTTCCGGTGACCCGCACCCGTTGTGCCAGCAGAAATGGTGGTTCGAGGGGGGGGGGAGAAGGAAAGGAGAGGGGAAGGGTGTAGGATGGCGTGTCGCAAAACAAAGGGATTTACTAATTTAATTCAATTGATCGAAAGGAAAGTTGGCGGCCGTGACGTAAGGCTCCCTAATGGCATTTCCGACCTTTGGCCGGCCCCGGGCTGGTCTGGGCTTTAAGGAAGCGAGCCACTACTACTAGCCCGTTGCCTGTCTGGGATCAGTTTTATTCAATTTACCATTTTGAATGCGACAAAAAATGCGAGCTGATGGAGGCGCCTGGTGGCTGATATATTTTTTCTACGTTTTTTTCCGATGCCTGCGTGATCGAACGCGAGTGTCGCGGCGTTTCGCGTACTATTCTGTTTCAACGTAAACGCGTATCGAAGCAACGTATTCGCGCTTTTGATTGATTTCCATCCAAGCAAGCCTGGAATGCAACTCGTACGCCACGGTTTAAGAGCCTTCTAGGCGTCCGATTGCTTCGGAAAACATTCTCGAATTTCCACGCAAAAGAAGATTATGTGTGCCAGCCCCATCCACTTCCCTCCCCCCTTCCCATCTACCTGCAACACAAGAATCAATCAGCTTACGTTTGATGATGGTTCGTCGACGCCTCGAGCTTTCAGCTTCGTTTCGGTCGCGCTGTCACCACGCGCGCTCCACTCGCTGGCATGCATGTTGCAAATGCTATTTCCTGCTTCAATTTCGCAACACACCAACACCACGTTGGTGGTGGTGATAATCTTCTTTCCGTCACATTTCGGGGTTTTTTTTTTTGCTGCTTCTGGATGGTTCATAAATTCTGCGAGGCCAATTTTCGACCGCGATAGTGCCAAGCGTGCAATGGAAGCGAAGCCTATCCCTCTCTACCAGTAGAACCCAACCGAACCGAGCGCGCGCGTGTGTGTGTGCTTGGGCAAATATTGGAAAATGGATAAAAATTGGAAAGCCACCGATGGGGATGGGATTTGATTTTCGCTATTTCGCCTCTTTTCTCGTGAGCGTGAGCCACGAGCAGCATCAAACACGGGTGTGAGGCGAGCGTTCAATTTTGAAGGATGATGATTGAACGAGTTGCGAGATCGAACGAATGGGGCACGTTATTTACTGTTTGTGCGACAGTTGATTTCCAATAAAACCCGAAATCAACAACAAACGCTGTCACAACTCTGGTACTCGCTGGCAGTTGGATTGATTTGCTTTCTCTCACCGTCTCTCTTCCTCTCTCTATCTAATCAGTCTTCAGTTTTAATTGATTTCCAATATGTCTGCCGAAAAAAAAGCATGTGTTTGGTCAAAGCAACCAGACCACACACACATTCATCACCATCAGCATCCGGAATGTGCGGAATCTTCAAAGTGAGCCCTTCAAGGGCATCCACAAATCCAAGCCTCAGCAAGTTTGCGCCAAGGAAGCGAAACAGATATATAGAACGGGGGGCGGCGAGAAAGGTGGCCACGTGTATTTTCGTCTCTCATAATCCAATCAATTCCTATCAATCTTCTTCAGCTGAGTGGCGTGTATGTGATGAGCATGAATAAAACATCATCCTCCTTCTCCTCTTCCTTCACCGGTGCTGCTGCTGCTGGTGGTGGCCGCCACACGAGGTGAGATGACACACGCACGCACACGGCCCGAAGACGAGGGAGGGGACGAGAAAGAAAAATAAAATTCCTAGCAAATAGATAAGGAAACCGAAATCGTCTCGGTCCTCGGCGAAAAACCCTCGAGCACTTCCCTCAAACGAACCAAAAATCCATCCGGCATTCTGGTCTGGATTTCATATTCCTTCGGATTCCTTCCGTTTTCTCGTTGCTGTTTTTTTTATTATTTGTATTATTATTTGCCAGTCCACCACCTACGGCGAACGTGCTGAAGTGAAAATTAATTCAACCTCATGCATCGCATCCTTTTGCGTGGCAAATAGCTGCTGCCAGCCCTTGGGTCCCGGAGCCCAAGGCCTCGGTGCCTGTGAATGTGTGGTGCGTGGATCGAGTTATTGAAATTACTTCCCCTCCAGCACAACTCCCAGTCTTCCGCGTGAGATCCCTTCGAATGGAAGATCAATCGAGAGCCGGGAGTGCTGCAGATTCGACGGAATCGAAGACACACTTCTTGGGACTGGATCGCTCGGAGGCAACATAATAACACCTCAATCATACTTACAAACAATCGTGATAAATCCTGCAATTCCTATGCCCTGCCGAGAGTGCTGTGTCCTTGAATTGTGCGGATGCGATCCGATTGTTATGTTAATGCTCTGTGCGCTCTCGCTCTTTCCTTTTTCTTTTTTCTTGGATGGAACGAAGCATTTCCGAAAACGCTGCTTGAACGGCGGAAATTTATCATCCGCTCTCTTTTGCTGGAGCCGCTCCACTTCTGGCCGCTTTGTGGCAGATAATTTTCTTCCTGCTCCTCGCTGTTTTGCGCCGGGTTTTTGGAGGAAAAACACACACACACACACACACACACACACAAAAAGGCTCATCGAGAAGCGATGGCGATGAAACGACACGGCGCTCGGCGAGCACCCCGAAGGCGTGTTATCCTTATCGGCTTCCAGGAACTTTACGACACGCCATCTCGTGTGTGTGTGTGTGCGAGAGATGCAGTGGTTGTGTGTTGGGCGGCCTATTAACAGAATGGCCGAACGGAGTAGTTTGTTGAAAGCATGCCGTGCGATTTATGAGCGAACGGAGCACCGGGCGCCGGAACTTTTAACAGACAGAGAGAGCGCGCGCAAAGGACAAAGAACAAAAAGGGGGAAGCCAATGGGGCCCCAGGACTCCAAGGACTGCTTTGTTTTTTCGGGATTGCGGGAGGGGAAACCTCGAACCCGGGGAAAATAAATTGCAAACATATTTTCGTTTTAGTGAATCCGAGTAGCCGCCGACAGTGTGATGGGGAAGCAACAAAGAAACTATGCTGCTGCGGCCATCACCGCGGCGCGGTATCGGTGGACCTAGAAGCCAATGCACACACACACACACGCGCGATAGGGTGTGGGGACACAAAAAAGCTAGCTCTCCACGGTACATCTAACTGGCCACTTTCTTGCTGGATGATCCGCTTTGGTCGAAAAAAGGAAAAAAGCCAAAGAATAGCTGCCAAACGAAAAAGGAAACGCTCGAAACACTGGCGCTGACTGACACATACACACTCTCTCTCTCTCTCTCTCTGCCTCTGTGCCGCGACCGGAAGACAATTTGCGTGCGAGAAAGTGCTGAGCAAACATGTCATCTTCAGCAGCTTCAATGGCCAGCCCGGGCCAGGGCAAGGCACCACCTTGCAGCAAGTGCTTTGCATACCGCGCTCGACGCACGACGACGACGACGACGACGACGACGGCTCGACGCTTGCACACCTCAGCACTTTGTGTGGCCATGAAGATGTTAGGAAAATTCATCCCCATAGAGAGAGAGGGGCCGAGTGCAGTGCTCCTTTGCTGACGTCGGCTTTCACACCCCTCGGGGTGGCTTTCTGATGCCCACCGCCTGTGACATGTGTTCTGTCATTGTCACCGTGGTGTGCCTGGCCCCGGGGGTGGGTGGGTGAGTTCTCTTTTCGGCAGTTTTTGGTGGTTGTGATGTGCCAGCACATTTGTCCAGATCTTGCGTTTTGCGGTACTCCGCAGTATTCTCGCCAAACGCGCACACGCCTGTGTGTATGTCTGGTTGTGTGTGTGTGTGTCCGCTGGATCGCTTTCGCTTTCTCCTCCTCGTTCGGATGAAAAGAATGGTTTTGTGTGTGACTTTGATGGCTCACGAGCTCTTCTTCGCTACGTATTTTTTTCCTATTTTTCCCTTTTTTGGTTCGCCTCCCCCACCGAGGACCACGAAACGAAAGAATAACAGCCACGCCAAAGGCCTGCAAGGACATCACAACCTACGCCGCCTCTGTCGCCACCACCACCACCGAGGTGGATCGTTTGCTGAGTCTGAAAATAACGGTCCACAAGATAAGGGGCCACGAACATGGTCTCCGGTCTCTGGTTTTGGGTCGGCAGGAAGGCATTTTATTGCTCCCGGTGCTGCGGCGTCCTCGTCGTCGCTTCTGCTGCTCGAAACGATTCGATTTGGATCAGTTCGGTCGTCGCAGCATCGGCAGCAGCAGCCGGTTTTGTTGTCCTTCATAGCACACATGACACATAAACACCTTCCAACCCCTCGAACGCAGGACACATACAACCCTGCACACACGTACATGCACACGCACACTATGCGTTTCGTTTATTATTTTCCTGATAAGTCGATATCAGTCAATTTATATTCAAAAGGATTATAATTTGCTTCCTCCAGCAGGTTTTTGGCAACGAAGCAAGCGAGAGTGTGAGAGAGGGAGAGAGAGTTGCTTATCGTGATCCGTTCACCTTAATGCTCCCTGCATTGCCAGGACATCGTGTGCCCTGCAGTGCCGAGATCTGTTATTCTTTATGTGGTACACCCGGGCATACCAATGAGAGATACCGCTAGGATCGACGACCTTGGATCCATTTTTGGTTTGTTTGTTTCAGTTCTACCCTCGAGCCTGCCAGCAGGGCCTGCCTTGATGTGAGCGTACGTGTAACGTCATGTTTATGCTGCTTCGTTGAATGCTTCGCTAGTTTTAATTTGTTTTAAACAAAAACCACCCCCGGCATTCCACGTCCGGCCACGACGACGACGACGACGACGATGATTGCAGTTTGATTTTCCTCCTCCCACCGAGGGAAAATAGTTTCCACATGAAGAGACGTTTCGCCACGCGATTTTCGCTTTCTGCAAACAAGCAGCAGCAACCGGCTCACAATAATACCTGCAACCGGAGTGCGAACCGAAACCCCAACATGGAAACTACATTTCATCATCGCGAACAAACACACACACACA
>NC_064875.1:2310000-2312500 GCF_943734745.1 Anopheles darlingi | reverse complement strand
TATATGGGTTATAAGTTATGCAATACGGTCCCGTCCCCACTGCCCTCTCTTTAACACTCCTTAGCCCACTTCCCGCGTGCGTGTGTGTTGCGTTGGTATTTATGTAGCCCCTTCCCGGCCCCGGCCAGCGGACGGTTTCTTGGTCGACGTTCCTGCGGACGGTCGTTTGCATTTGCGGCGGCACCGCGTGCTAAGAACACCTCGCCAACCAACCAACCAACCAACCAGTTGATTACGTAAATCGTGTCCCCATTTTCCACGCTTCGCACCCCTTTTTCTCGGTCAATTCGAGCGCAGAAGTAAGGGTGTCCTTCGTTCCTAGCTCTGGGTGTGTGTGTGTATGTGAGTGTGATGCGTATAATTTCCTCGCTTCCATCCCTCGACAGAAACAGAAGCGGCCGCTTCCGTTATTCGCAAAATAGCACTTCGCAGTCCTGTTGCTATGCACGTAACGGTCACTCGCCACTGACCGCCATGAGATGACTAAACCCTCCTGCAACACACGCACACACAGACACGCACACACTTTGATTGATGAATTTTTCCTCGCCTAAAGGCCCGGTGCGAAGGATTGGGGCGGAAAATTCCACACAGAAAAGAGGTCCCGGGTGTTGTGTTGTGTTGACCATTCACCTACCTTGGCCTCCGAGGTTCACACGCACACGTTTTGCTAAATCACAAATCTGCCCCCGGGGGTGGTGTTGAGGGGGGTGGACGAAGGCGGAAGTAAATGCGCATACCGTCGAGGCCGAGAAATGGAAATTTCCACATTCCACAAATATTCATGAGCACCTCCAGCAGTTCCTGGGTTCCAGTCAGTGTGTGTGTTGGCCATTCGGTTCGGATCGGATCGGAGGGTGGGTTCGTGGTGTCGAAGGACCGTTGAGCTAGGTGGTTTGACTATTTTTCCATTTTCAAATTGGAAAATTGCAAACCAAGCAGGACCGGCGCAGGTGAGGCATTGGGATCTCAGGACTCGGGAAAATCCTAGTTCTTCTTTCTTTCATTAACCCAACACAATACCGGGGATGCCGAGGACGCATTTTCCGAATGCCATTCTGTTCCTCGAACACGCACGCACACACACGGTGACACGAATATATAATCCTAAAGTACATCCATACATACGCAAGTCACTTCCGCTGCTAACCCTCGCGGCGTCGAAGGGGGCAAACATGCTTCCAACATTGATCCTGCTTCCGATTCCCTATATATGCTCATTTAATGCAGGATCCGCTCGAAGCAGCTATGCAAACACGCGGCAGTAGCAGCACGCGTTTCCTTTCCTCCTTCTCCAAATAGGGGGAACTGGCAACGTTTAACCTTGAAACCGAAACAACAATGCCGCTGCACCGATGACGGTGTGCTGCTGCTGCTGCAGCTGACTGCATCTCATGCCTGTGTGTGTGTGTGTATGCGTGTGTGTGTGTGTGTGCGAGCAGCCAAGGTGCGATTACCGACGAGTTAAGTTTTTAATTACACCGAACAGCGCCTGCCAGGATAATGATAATCATCAGCGCCATCGCCACGGGGCCCGCACCGTCCGTCGAAAGGTCCTTTTTCGTTTTTTTTCTTGCTCCGTGGCCGCGCCATTGTTCAATTCAATACGTCGAGCGCGCGCTCCTGCCGTGCTGCGTTCCGGATGCCTGCCTGCCTCTTGGTAGTAGGCCTTGTGTGTTGCTGCTACCATTACCAAACACACACACGCAGTGCCTACTTCGCGTGCATGTTTGTGTGTAAGCGTTGGCATTGTAAAGGCTGGAGCGTGGAACGCGTGAGCGCAACATGATCAGATAACGGTACCTACTACCACCGGGGTGGCCATTCCTGCCAACCCGGTTCCTCCTCCTGCTGCAGATTGGTATGCGGATTATTATTACCACCTTTTATGCTACCTCCTCTCTGCACTCCTGCCTTTCTCTCTCTTGCTCTCCCTGTTATAGTGAATTCGTCCTTGCAACTCTTTTGTTGTAACTCCAAGGGATTCGATATCCTTTCTGTCTCTCTCTCTCACTCGCTTACCGTTGATCCAGCATTGCATTGAGCGTGGCACACACATGCCACAGGAATGCGTGCCCAACGGTCCACCCGTTTGGCACAAAAGGGGTGGCATTCAAGGACAACGCTATCGAGCGCGCTCGATACCCTATTCCTATTCAGCTCGTTCAACCTCAACACACACACACACACAATGAACAAAACAAAGCTAGAGAGAGAGAGCACGGCTTAAACATTTGCAAATTGTCCCTCCCTCGGATTCCTGTTGGTGCCCTTTCTCTGGGGACTCTTTTGTGTCCCGGGCAGGACACCGACGTGTACGCATATTTTGGTTAGTTTGACGACAAAACAAAACAATTACGAATCCGCTCGATATGATCTCGGAGATCCCTTACGGGGCCCGAATCCGAAGGGATCAAGCGGTACTATGGTTCGGTAAAACCCCTTTTTGCGGGATGCTTCATCCTCATCATCATCACCGTCAGCAGCAGCAGCAGCAGCA
>NC_064875.1:2260000-2302500 GCF_943734745.1 Anopheles darlingi | reverse complement strand
CGGCCGCCGGCGAGAGGGTGGTGGTGCGAAGGTGGTGGCATTCAATTAGGTGTCATTGCAGCAGCATCGAAGGCTGCTGCTGCTGCTGCTGCAATATTGCATATCTGGCCACGAACACCGCCACCACCGCCGTCATCGTCATCGTCGTCGTCGTTTGGTCCGTTTGCTTATGGTTTTATGGTCACACCCGACCCCAGGAGAAGGAGGAATGACCAGAAAGAGCGGGGGGAATAGGTGAACCACTGGCACTGGAACTGGAGCGCTGGCCAGCTGGGTGGTGGTTGGACGTTTATGTGTCTTTCTCGCCTTTTTATGACACTCCGTATGTGTAGGTAATAAAAGTAAATACTCGTGGCCTTCGCTCCCGGCCGGCTAATAAAGGCAAACACACCGGACACAGGAAGCACCAAGTCGCAGCACCAGCGGCAGCAGCAGCAGCAGCAGTAGTTGGTTCGCACCCACTAACCAGAAGCTAACAGAGAATGCAGCATAAAACGCTCATTATCACCTCCTACGATAGTGGCCACAATTAGTGCGAGTGTCGAGGGTAACTAAGGCAGGCAGGCAGGCAGGCAGGCAGACAGGAACCGAGTTCCGGGGGACTCCGTTATGAGTGGAACTTATTATTTCTTATGATGCCCGCACTCTGCTGCAACGACTCAAGGACTCAAGGACTTGTCGCGACGCGTAGCGTAGGACGCAGAACGCAGCAGCAGTAAGCAATCTACTTAATGCGATTTCAATTATGTTAGCGCGCGCGCCTTTCGTTCGCTCGCGCCAGGAACGAAGCATTAAAACCCTCCCCCCAATACACACGCGAACGCGGAATGCGGAGAGAATTAATCATAATTTAAGCGTCGCGCGACCACAACGAGCGCCGTCGGGGTGCGTGCCACTCCAACACCGGACTCCCGGACTGCTGTTCTCTTGTTTTATGCCCTCTTTTCCCTCTGGACCCTCTGGAACAACCGGGAAAGCACCCGGTCGATAGCGTGGCTTGGCGTGTCGTGGCGTAAAACCATTTATTCCGCGTCCTTGTCACTGTCATCAGCGCGATGCGATTCCTTGCTTGCCCCCAAAAACCGATGCCGATGTCACCGATTGCTCCCGACCAAAAGGGAACCTCCAATACGCGACTTTTCCGATAGACCGAACACTGGAAGGCAGTTGGCGAGGTTTTGATTCAATCGTTACTATTGTAGCAGCAGTAGTTCCTTCTTCCTCGAGGAGAAAGGAGCCCTCCTGCTGCCGTGTGTGTGTGTGTGACGTTAATGTATGCGAAGAGTAATTAAAGAGTCGGAAAGTGGTCACCCGCTGTCGCGTTGATGATGATTTGGCGATGGCGGTCCTGTTGTGCCTGGAATACATTATCCGCGGGAGGGTTTTGGTCACCGGAAATGGTTAGAAATGGATTCGGATTCGTTTGAAGGTCACGCCAGCAACCAGTAGAGAGGTTTTCCAAGTGTTCGACACCTTGTTGCAACTCGAAGAGAGGGACCATCGACGTAAGACGCTAAATTTAATCCCTCTCGTAATCGCAACACTGCAACGGAGTCGACCTCCTCGACGACGACGACGAGGATCGGTGGACGAATGACATGCCCCATTGGTCCGCGTTCTTTGTCTCGGTTTTGATTTTCCCATTTTTTCTCTGTTCTGAAAATGGGAAACACATTCGCTTCACACACGGGGAAAACCCTCCTCGACGGCGGCATTGACGTCATGACACGTTGGCCACCACCTCTCTCTCTGTCTCTGTCTCTCTCTTCTCTCTCTGCGAATTCGGTGCACGATCGTGCGTGAATTTTTATAAACGTTCTTAAGACGCTGCTCCTCGTGCACGTTCCGGGCACGAAAATCTGTTTACATCTCGTTGTCCTCCGTACCACACTCCAAGCCGGTCTCTTCCTCTCCGTTCCGTTTGTTGTTGACATGCCGCCACCGCCACCATCGTTGCGCCCCGGGATCGTTTTTTGACACTTTACCGACTGACGCGACCCGGACTGGTGGCCCCATGACCACGTGTGTGGATGAGAAGAAACGTGTCACTGTCGGGGCCGTGTTGTGTTGGCCAATTTTTTGGCCATTGGCCCACCACCACCACCACCACAACCGGGCTTCCTGGCTTAGTGTGGTGGTGGTGGCCATTGCGCGATTGTTTGTGAAAATAGATTAATTAAAAGGTTGTTATGCAGCCGCTAATGTTGTTGTTGTTGTTGCGGTTTTTTGTTTTTGTTGTTGATGAACACCACATCAACCGAAGCAACCCATGAGTTGCTTGACCTTTGTTCGATCGCGCGGATCGTTCGCTTTGGTTCTGGGGATGGTTTTTCATGTGTTTTCCACAACACACACACACACACGAGTACGCGCGCGCGCGATCGAGACTCACGGAAGTGGTGAAATGTGTATTTTTAATATTATCGCGTGCGGTTTTCCCTGAGGCGCTGCTTGGGGTACGTGAAATATGAACCTCGCTACCGCAGGCAGGCATGACGCAGATCGTGAAGATCGTAGTTCACGAATCACAAATCGCACGCAACACGCAAAAGGGTTCATCAAGCCAACGGAGCGATCCGTTTGCCGAGTTGATGTCAAGGTCGGGGGAAAATGTTTTTCTTTTCCCTCCCCCCCCCAAAAACACACCATTGTCAACGCAGCGCCCTGTTCGCGGTATGAACATTCAAACGCGGATTGTTGAAAGTAGTCTTTGAGTGTCTTCTGTTTGTGGCTCTGTAATACAAGACCCGCTTGTCATGTTGTTTGTTTAGTTTCCCTTGTTTTCCACACAACACACACGAGATACGGATATTGCACAATGGCATGAAACGTGGAAAATGGAAACCATTCCTCGTCACTGGATTGTTGTGGATAAAGAAGAACGTCGTTACGATTTGATGATCGAATTCTGGGGATGTTCGACGTACGTGCTAGTGTCTTCCTCACCACACCGTTTTCCTCCGTTCCGTTCTTCCCCGTGCTGTTGCGCCACCATCCTTTTGCTGTTTACCCGGAGTAAGCGATAAAATGGCAATTAAATGACGATCGTTACCGGGCAAACCGGAGAAGGAGGAGGAGGAGGAGGAGGAGGAGGAGAAGGGATGTTTACATCAGAACACCGCCCTCTCGCCATTCTCCGCTCCGGCTGGTCAAGCGAACGTCAAAACATCCTTGCACCGATCACCATCATCATCATCGCCATCATCGCCGCCATCGAGGAAACGGAAAACCATCGAGCACAGAGAGATGAAGTGTTATGAGCTTGTTGTTTGCTTGCATTTCGTTCTCTCTCTATCTCTCTCTTCCGGGGCAACGAGATGAATTTCGATGGAAATCAAAATCAAAATAAACACTCACCCCCCTCACCCCAACCCCTACTTATACGACCATCTTACGACCACGCCACGATCGGTGCTTTCGTGCACACAGATGGGGATGTTTTGTTGGAACGGATCCAATCGGATCCGGCGGCCATTCCGTGGCAACAGCGTGTTACAGTAGTTACAGCAGGTTTACAACAGTTCCTTTTCCCTTCGAGCCTGACTGCCTACCCTCCCCCCCGGGGGGTGATGATCGTTGGCCTAATTTCTTTTGGCAAACACCGCAACCGGGCACCTCGAGCAACGTGTTGTCATGTTGTCAGCTTCCTGTTCAAAACCGAAACCAAATGCTCCAAATGCTCACTCTCTGCTCTCTCTCTCTGCTCTCTGTTGCCGTATTTCGAGGGTGGAAAAAGGTGAAAGTTCGAGACCTGATGCAAGCGGACGGATCGGATCGGAGCGTTGAGGAGAAGGAAATTAATTTTAGCACGACCGAGCGAGCACGAGGATCGTCATCGCACGAGGAGCACACTTTTTGAATGAAACCCACGTTGGATCGTCGTAGTATCTGCTATCGGCCCGGCGGGGGGGGGGGATAATAAATTTCATCCGCAATCCGTGCTGTAAGCCGCCAAGGCCATGACGTGATCGGCAGAATGAGCTAATGGACCGAAATAATCACTCGAAGGCATTCATTGGCAACAATTAAAGTGGAAAAACAATTCCCTAAACAAGTTTATAAAGTGAAATAGTGTTCTTAAAACAAAATTCGAGCCCGAAAGAACGGTTCTCAGGCAGCAGAACGCGAATCCGGAGACGAGAATCGTGCCTCGATGCCATAAGCGTTACTTGCACTCCCCCCGGAGACAGCACCAGAAGCAGTAGTAGCATGGAAAAAGGCAAGAAGTGGAAGAAGAAGAGGGTCTTGGGAGTCGAGGGCGCATCGAGCGGACGAGACAAGACGACGTGCAAGTGCGTTTGGCCCGCTAGTGTCATCTAGATACGTTTCCTTCGAATGCTAGCGGGGGTCTCCTCACGGCACGGGGTCACGGCATGGAAAGGGAGAGGCGAGGGGAACAAAGATCCAACGCAAAAGAAGAGAGAAGGAAAGAGAGAGAAGAGAGAGAGCGAGATGGAAGTTACAAAGAAGATCCAAACCAAACACAAACCAAACCTCGACTCTTGCGGCTCGCCGAAGAACCAGTTCCTCCAAAGATGGGTGAGCACGATAGAGGGGGCATGGGGGAGAGGGGGGGGGGGTGGAGCAGCAGATCGTGCCCCTCGTGTATCTCCCCCCTCGCTGGTAGGCCCCACGAGGTTCACCGATTTTTTGCGCTGCGTTTATTATGCCCGATGGATGCCCAGGCCCTTGACACAGGCCCAGAGGGGGGCGGGGGGATGGTGCACCCCCTGTCCCACTACCACACTCCCTCTCCCTCCAAACCAAACGGGGCGTTAAGCGATTTCGATTCCAAGATCGTGTCCTCACTTTCTTTTCAATGCGACGTTTTCCTCTCGCCTCGCGTCTCGCGAACGCAGCAGCAGCAGCATCAGCTGGGATGCGGTGACCGTGTAAGAGGGGTGAGAGGGGATGGAGGGATGAACTCAATGGAGGTGCCTGGAGAGGCGGGATGGTTGGGATATCATTTTTTCCGTTTATGTTTATCCACTCACGCTTCGCACATCTGATTATTATTCTCGAGACGTTGCAATCAAAGCGCGCGAGGCAAAGGGGGCGCACACCACCACCACCCCTGCCCTGCCGTGGCCAAGAGGCACCGAGAGGCAGGCCAAAATCAAACGACTTAAGCCACCCCTTGACAGGCGGGCGGGCGGTGGTGTGGCATGACATGAAACATGCAAAGAAGACTCCGCGAACGAAGACTCCTCGGGATCGCTCTCTCTCTCTCTCTCGCTCTCCAGGGCTGCTGCTGGTCAGCTGTGGCAAGAAACGACTGCCTAAGGGGGTGGAGAGGGTGTGTGTGTGTATGTGTGTGATGAGCAGCAACATAAGCGGTTCGTTGGATTCGTTGCTTGGTGCTGGTCTGCCCTTATGCTGAAAACCTGTTTTGCTTTTCTTGTGCTGTGCACCCTCCCCCAACACAACACCCCCACCTAAGGTGCTCCCCTTGTTGCCACCTTTCAATCCGTTTCCGTGTCACCAACGACTGTGCTGGCTGGCCGTGTGTGTGTGTGCGCCCTTGTGTTGTGTTCTGCGGGTCGGTCTTGAGACCTTCTTGAGGACCGCATGCGTCCGCATGGGTGTGTTGAAGCATAGGGCGAACGCGTAAACATCATCCAGCCTTTTCTTTTTTCTTATTTTGTTCGTGGTTTCATCGTCTTCAACTTCCCTCCTTCTTGTACTATCTTCTCTCTCACTCTTTACCAACTCTTTACCGGGTTGTTTTTTCCTCTCTCTTCTTTTTGGTGCTCGAGGGAGTTTGCACTTCCTTCTCGACTTTCTTTTCGCCTTCTTTTTTCGCCACCAATTTTCCTTCTTCACATGGTCTTTCCATGTGTTTTGCGCATTCGACGACTTGTGTTTTAGCTGCTCTCTGCTGCTCATTGTTTCATTCTCGATTGCTCGCTGCTTCTCGTGATCACTCGCGCACGCACGCAAGGGGGATGGAAGTTCGATCCAAATGGCCGGGTTGGTTCTTCTTTCTTTCCATCTCCTTTTGTTTTGCCTTTTTTTTCTTTCTTTCTGTGTTGCCCTCTAACCTGTACACAGCTTCTTTCCGCACACTTCTTAACCTCTTCTCTGGTTAGTGGTTTTTGTTGTTGCTTCCCCCTTTTTCCTGCGCGAAGGAATTGATTATGCTGGTGTGCCCTGTTCTCGCAGAACATTTTCGGGGGTTCTCGCTGGTTCCCTTGGTTCGCACAAATTATGAGTTGCATCATCGCCTCGTAGTATGTGTTTTTTGTTCTCTCTTCCTTCCTTCTTTTCCTTTAACTCTCCTTCGCCAGCAAACCAGAAGAAGCAGCATGAATCTCAGTGGGAAGCAGGCAAGCAAGATAAGGCAAAGTTCCAAAAACGAAAAGAAGAGACAGCCAGCATAAAATTGTGACCAACGCGATCTGCGCATCGACGGAAAACGACAATCATCTGGGGCCCAAAAGATGACAAAACGGTTTCCCCTCCTTGTCTCTCTCTCGCTTTGTCTATCTTCTTTCTTTTCCGCCTCAGTCTCCAGCAGGCTCGCAGTGACAGCTCGCTCCCCCCGGGGGGTATGGAGATCGGATCGACGATTTGCACTGCGTGTTGTGGATCTGAGGGCCCATGAATTTCATGGTTTTAGGGATCGTCGAGGGACGTGATCGCGTACGCGTTTGTGGTTGCCCTCATCACGATGATGATGATCAACAAGACGCTGCTCGCGAGCACAAACAACCATCGCCATCCATCCAATTGGAAGCTCATTAACCAAACGCGCTCGTTTCTCATCTGCGATCTCGAATACGCAGCAGTTGTGCAATTGCTTCGGGAAGGGGGTCATAGTAGCCCGTGGTTCAATATTATTCTTTTCCTAAACAATCACAAACTCACCCCCGGGACTCCGGACAGACGAGAAAAAAAAAGCCACGATCGATTCGTTCGTTTTTCTTCTTCAAATATGCTCACTCGCTCGCGGTAAGAACAATTGCCGCGGTCGCTATCACACAAACACGAGCACACACACACGCGTATGCCCCGAACGCAAACATTGGCTCGCAATAATTTAAACGTTTATCCCGTGGATCGTCCTCCTCTTTCCGGGGCTCCCTACCGTGAACGCAAATAAGCATAAGGAAAACAACAACATTATGCTGTGTGCGTGCGTGTGTGTGTACGCACTACAAACAAAGGAGTTTACGTTGGAGACGACACCGGCCCCCCTCTCCCCCCCTGGAGACCATATGGAAGATTTCTAAGACGTCTGTCTCGGCCTAATTTCTCGTCCGGTTCCTCCCCTGGCTGCAGCTTTTATGATGCGCCAAAAAGTCCCATCAGCTAGAAACATGATCCAGCATCCCTCTTCGCATCATAGCGTAGCTCGTGGCCCTTTTCGAGGGTTATAAAATCTCCCCTCCCCCAAAAAACCCCAGCTACCGAGCCAATCAAGCGAAGTGGCGAACCATCGATCGCCGCCTCGAATTCGAATACCGAATTCAAACGATTGACTGCGTTGTAAAAATCAAATTGCAAACAATCCGCTGCGTGTGTTTCTGATTTTGGGTTTTCTGTACCGGAGTACCGAAAACCAGAAGGCCCCACCCGACTCTCGAGGGTACCCTCGAAAGGCGCGGCGACGACGAATGGTTTACATTCCCTGACACCTCGGCGCGCGCCGGATGACGTGTTGTTTACAACATAACGAGGCACCAGAAACCCAGAACGATCGATTACACCTTACAGCACGTTGGTGCGTCGTATGCTGCCAGCCCCCTCCCCCGATTTGTGATTGGAAAGCAAATTATGAGTGGCATTCCCTTATCACCGGGACCCCACGGAGCACAGCCATTACCAATTCCTAGCACGTACGCGGTTTTGGTGTTCTGGAATCCGGAAGGTCGATAAGGATATCTCACACTTTAATGTCTTTCCACCACCAAGGGGCCAGTTGATGGATTACGCGATTCGGGGGATTCTCTTTCGTTGGCTCCAAAGAGCGCCAATGTGTGCGCCGTGCACATTATGATTGAATATCCCTGTCAAGGACATGCAAATGGCAAACCGCAGTCATAACTTGACAAATGGTAAGCCAGAGAGCGACAGAGAGAGAAAGAGAGAATGCATTTCGAGACCAGCAACGAAAATGCGCTCGGCAGTTAAGATTCCTCGGGAGAACAAAGGCCAAGATTTCCCCAAGAACCCGGTTGCTATGGTTGCTACGATTCCTACGGTACGAAAAGTTGTTCCGACGCGGTTTTTTCTTTTTTTTTGTACGAATCTAATTAATTCCAGACCAATTCCCTTCTGCCCTTCTCGCGCGCATGAAGTGGCCAGAAAATCATCCAGAAAATGTGTCTTAGAGTGGCACAGGGCGCGCGTCCGTCCGTGTATGTGTGTGTGTGCATCGCGTACATAATTACATGCAGAGTGGAAAAGCAGCCAAGCAGCAGGGGAGCAGCACACAGAAGGCTGGCGACTGGACTACGGATTTACTCGCGTGGCTTCGCGTGGCCCAAAATATATATAAGAAGAAAAAAAACCGCAGGCTCATCAATCATAGGACCTGCTTCATTAATCTTCTCCCCCTCACCACCGTCGTTGGTTCTCGTTCTCTCTGTCTCCCCTTGCTCTAATGCCACCTTCAAGCGTCCTTTGCGCTCTGGTGCTGGTGGAGCACAACGGAAAAAAGAAGGTGGAAAGAGAATCAATCCATGAAGTAGCGAGCTATGATTTGGGCTGGAAAAATCGTGAAACCGCGGTGTGTTCCGCGGTGTGGATAGGTGTGGTTTTTGGGACCAAAGGCAAAATGCCCTTCCCTCGAGTTCGCGTCAAATCACGGCCACTGGCCATTGTTTGGGGTGCTAGCGCAATCTCTCTCTCCCTCTCTCTCGGTCTTATGAGTGTGTGGCTGTGTCAGGAACCTACCAACGCACGAACAAAGGCCCTGGGCTCCTCGGGAAAAAAGGGAATCTAATCGTGAGTCACTGCGTGGAACGTCACGTCAGGACAGTGTTCTGTTTCTGAAGAACCTTTCAAGCTACCTTTGTGAGCTACAAATGTGGCCCAGCACAGCGGGTCCATCCAGATGAATGTCGGTGGATCACCGGACCGAACCAGAATGCCTTAAATCAATTGCACCGCAAGCGTTTGACGGTGAAATGGATGATAATTATGGACTCGAGGCCTCTTGGAGAGGGCCCGAGACTTCTCTAGTGTTTTCATCTTTTGCTGATGAATTGAATTCAACCAACTCCAGTTATGAGTCGGGGGGATGGGTCTTTAGATGGTCTGGAGTATCCCGAACATCAGCTAAATGCCCTGGTTAATCAACCTTCGTCCTATTATTAGGAGCGATTACGGGCGGCTTTGCGCTGTTATTCACGATGAGAGTAGTGAGATGTGTTCCTATATGTTGGACAATCTTCCGCAAGTTCCATCCTGAGCCACGATGATCTCTGGCGCATTTGATTGTTTTCAAGGTAATGTAACTATCCGAACCGTAGTCTGGTCGAGTCATTTCAAGTTTGGCTGATCGGTTGCCGAATTCAAACTCCCTCGACGAGTTTTCTTACGCACTGTTCGTGTCGGAATCGATCGAGAACAGGATTTGGTGGTCATCTTTTCACAAATATCGTGTTATGAATACACATAGTGACCATTCTTCCTCTTCGTTGTCAATGGATTCGTCAGTGGGTCCCGAATCCGTCGGTATACCTCAGTAGCACTCTTGGTTTCTTGCAGAGCACAAGTCTGACGACGACCGCGAATATAATGGAGCTTCACGAGCAGAACGAAGCACAGCAACAGTGGCTTATCAGTTCCGTCAAACCAGTTAAGCCAGTTTGTGTGCGTATTTCGCGATGGACGTTGTGGCAACTGTGCATCGTCGTTATTGGTGTGCTACTGCTTGGTGGCACCTCAACCAGCGGCTCCAGTCAACGGCGGCTCGTCTGTTACTTCACCAACTGGTCACCGAACCGTCCGGCTGAGTTTGCCTATGCTATTGAAGACATACCATTAGATCTGTGCACACACGTGACGTACTATGCCGCTGGAGTGGATGCACAAAACTACGAGCTCAAGACGGGTAACGCAGGATACGACATACTGCAGGATGGGTTCAAGAAGTTTGGCGACCTCAAACGAATCAAACCAAACCTGAGGCTTTCGTTGACCGTTGCTTGTGAAGAATCTGCCTGTGGTCCATTCGAAATGATGGCTGCATCGCTGATCCGACGTCAAAAGTTCATCACAAGCACGATGCAGTTTATGAAACGGTATGGCTTCGATGGAATCGAAATTGGATGGATCTGGCCTGGCGAAGGACCGGAACGCGGCGCTGATAAGGACAATTTGTACCATCTGATTAATGAGCTGAAGCGAAGCTTCAAGGAGGCAGGATTTGGCTGGGAAGTGGCCGTCTTTGTCCCGATGAAACGCAGTAAAATCGAGCAGGGTTTCCATCAGCAACTAATATGCCAGTAAGTATGACGATCGCAACTCATCGTATGATCCTTGTTAATCGCTTTTCGACTTTCATACCCACAGAGCTGCCGATTATGTCCATCTGACCGGCTACGAGATTCGCGAGGACTGCAAAACGTTCGCTGATGTCCACAGTCCGATGAACAATCGGGCCTTCGATCAAGGCGAGTTCCTTGATGCCAACGTAAAGGGAGGAGTCCAGCACTGGATCGCTGCTGGATGTCCTGCGGAGAAGATTGTATTAGAAGTCGCAATGTACGGTCGATCGTACACGCTGGCCAATGAAACGGACCACAAAGTAGGGGCTCCGATTACGGGGCCTGGCGATAGGGGCCAGTACACTGGCACTTCCAAATACAAGGCCTACTTTGAGATTTGCACCGATTTTAAGAGCCCCGGTTGGACGGTTGATTGGGATGTACAGGGCATGTGTCCTTACGCGTACAATGGTAACCAGTGGGTTGGGTTCGAAAACGAAAACTCTGTCACGGAGAAGGCAGTGTACGCGGCCACGACCGGCCTAGCAGGTATCTACGCTTATCCGATCGATGTCGATGATTATAAGGGCGTCTGTGGTAAGAAGTATCCGCTGCTGAATGCACTTCGGGACGCTTATCAGCCGTCGATAGAGTCAGCGGTCTCAGTGGTCGAGGAAGAAGATGATGTTATGTTTGCCATTTGGCGCTCCAGACGCTCTGCGTCAACAACAATAAACGCTTAATGATCTCTTCTTGAACCTCGCTTTAAGGCGTTTCTAAAATTTAAATACCAATGACAACACACAATGACATACATGTTTGATAGTACAACGAAAAGAGTCTGTCCTTTAAAATTGGTCCGAAGTATTAAATGCCACAATTCATATAGCTTGCAAAGCGAGGTAGCTATCCGAACCGTAATCTAGTCGAGCAATTTCAAGTTTGGTCGTTTAGTTGCCGAATTCAAACGGGTTCTGCTACGCACTGTTGGTTCGCCGTTCGCTTCGGAATCGATCAAGAACAGGCTTTGAATAAAAGGTGGCTTCGTGGTCATCTTTCAGCAAAACAACGAGTTATGAATACACATGTCCTTGGCCATTCTTCCACTTCGTCTTCATAGGATTGTTCAGTGGCTCGCCAAAGGCTTGAATAAACCGTCTAGCGATCGTTACAACTCAGTAGCACTCTTGGTTTCTTGCAGAGCACAAGTCTGACGACGACGAAGATCGGGAATATTATCATGGAACTCCATGAGCAGAACGAAGCACAGCAACAGTGGCTCATCAGTTCCGTCAAACCAGTTAAGCCAGTTTACGTGCGTACCGCGATCGCCTCGCGATGGTCGTTGTGGCGACTGTGTGTCGTTGTCATCGGTGTGCTACTGCTTGGTGGCACCACGGCTAGCAGCTCTCGGCGACGGAGACTCGTCTGTTACTTCACCAACTGGTCACCGAACCGACCGGCTGAGTTCGCCTACGGAATCGACGACATACCGGCCGAGCTGTGTACACACGTGACGTACTATACCGCTGGCGTGGATGCGCAGAACTACGAGCTCAAGACGGACAACGCACGGTATGATATACTGCAGGATGGGTTCAAGAAGTTTGCCAACCTTAAACGCACCCAACCGGACTTGCGGCTTTCGCTGGCCGTTGCGTGCGAAGGGGCTGCCTGTGGTCCATTCGAAATGATGGCTTCATCGTTGATCCGACGCCAAAAGTTCATCACGAGCGCGATGCAGTTTATGCAACGTTATGGCTTCGATGGAATCGAAATTGGATGGATCTGGCCTGGCGAAGGACCGGAACGCAGCGCTGATAAAGACAATTTGTACCATCTGATAAATGAGCTGAAGCGAAGCTTCAAAGAAGCAGGCCATGGTTGGGAAGTGGCCGTGTTTGTCCCCATGAAACGAAACAAGATCGAACAGGGCTTCCATCAGCAGCTGATATGCCAGTGAGTACAACGATTGAGGCTGATCCTTTAATTCTAGCTAATTCCTTTTCTTGATTTAATTCTCTTCCTCCCAGGGCCGCTGATTACGTCCATCTGACCGGTTACGACATCCGAGGGAACTGGAACACGTTCGCTGATGTTCATAGCCCGATGAACAATCGGGCCTTCGATCAAGGCGAGTTCCTTGATGCCAACGTAAAGGGAGGAGTCCAGCACTGGATCGCTGCCGGATGTCCTGCGGAAAAGATCGTCCTGGAGGTTGCAATGTACGGTCGATCGTACACGCTGGCCAATGAAACGGACCACGATTTAGCGGCTCCAGTAACGGGTCCCGGCCAAAACGGTCAATACACCGGAAGTTCTAACTACAAAGCCTACTTTGAGATTTGCAACGAACTGAAGAACCCAGGTTGGACGATCGATTGGGATGTACAGGGCATGTGTCCTTACGCGTACAATGGTAACCAGTGGGTTGGGTTCGAGAACGAAAACTCCGTAACGGAGAAGGCAGTGTATGCGGCCACGGCAGGACTGGCCGGTCTCTATGCTTATCCTATCGATGTTGACGATTATAAAGGTGTTTGCGGTAAGAAGTATCCGCTGCTGAATGCACTCCGAGATGCCTATAAACCTGAGAGGGCTCCAGTGATAGGGGAAGATGATTTCATGTTTGCCATTTGGCGCTCCAGACGCGCTGCGCCAACAATAATAAACGCTTAAGTTTCGATTCTAGAACCTCGCTTTAAGAGCGATCTCTTGTTGTTTCCGAAACGCAATCAGCGAACGATCGTGCGACATTTACAAATTCATTTCTAGCCAATCCTCCACCCCGCGAAGCAGAACTCGTTCTTCATCCCTTCACAGATCATGATGATCGACGACGACACGACGGCTCGAGGGGTGCACCTCGCACGGCGGAACCAACGTCTGCGCGTGTCTTCAAATGCGATCTTTCCGCTGACAGCCAAGTGCATCTTGGCAAGAAGATGATGTAAGAAGCATGAGCACCAGCACCAGCACCAGCACCACGAAGAGCAAACCATTATGCAATGCAGCAGCTAAACTTGTTTGGTTAAACGGAATCACGTTCTGGGTTGGGTCCGCACGCCGCTCCTTCTTCTTGCTGCTGGTGCATGTATGTTCCTTTCTTTGGGTTCTGCCTTTGCCTGGTGTTCGCCTTCCGTTCTCCGGTCCACCCCTGGGGTAGGGTTGTACACGAAGAGCGACAACGAGAGAGCACACCAAGATGGTCTTCGTGTTGGGCTGGTCTTTGGCCAAACATATCCATGCTGGTGTTCGCGGGATGGGACCACGCCGCAGGGCAAATGATGTATGTTGCACTTAGTGTTTGTGAGTGTGCGATAGGTGATCACGTGCAGTCCCGCAGGAGTGGTGGGCTGTTTATTGTGGTTGATGCTTAAGCTTCTTAATTGGCTTCCGTGCTCCACCACCGCCATCGTTGTTGCCGTCAGATTGGCACAGCAGCAGCAACGTTTAAACAACGGTTGTTGTGTGCCCTAGAGGTCCCCACTGCTAACGGCAAAACTGGTGTCTTCGAGAGAGCAACGAGCCACTTGACACACACACACGTTCTAGAATGAAGTATTCAATCTTGACTCGAACAATCAATTCGATCCGTTCCGTGGGCATCAAACCATATAGGCATAGCGAGTGATAATAATCAACTGAAATAGGTCCAAAACGAATGGATTGCCACTTGCCCGTCACTAATCGCCCTTGACCCTTCACAATTACATCCTCATTGAGAAAATGAATGTCAAATTCGACTCTTGATTCCTGTGCGTTCCATCTCCCCCCAAACAGCCAGGGCTGTTGTTTGTCTTCCAGTTCCATTTCTCGACCGTACCATTGCTCGAGAATCGGTGATTGATTGCCTTCTCTGCTTCGCCTTCGCCGGTCTAATCGGTTTAGGTTTTACCATTTTGTGCCTGCAATGTACCAAACGCGGTACACGAAGATCGCGCGCATCGTCGAGGGCTTTGAAAGATCGACATTTAGAAGACATGCAGAAGAAAATCGGTCTGGCTGGTCTGAGAACGACTTCGTGTTGTTGCTCTACGGTCCCTTATGGTCCCTTATTGTTGTTTACTCATATTATTGACGTCCTGTTTGTGGTACACACTATACACACACTTTACACCGAGAGGCTTTCTTCTTTCTTGTGACCGATCTCGGGTGTTTTCTTCAGTTCTTCAATAAAAGAGCAAAGAAAAGGCCCGATGAGTGTGATGAGCACCAGCACCAGCACCAGCAGCAGCAGCAGGAAAAGGAGAGACAGCAGAAAAAAAAAAGGTTCCAGAGACCCCTTTGAAGGAACTGGACCCGGGGGCTTGGCTGGAAGAAAGCAAAGGTTGCTTCGTTCGAGTGGGTTCGTTCCATCGGACTCGCACACTACATCATTCATCGCGTTGTTCCCTTATTAGGCCCAAGGAGTAGCGGCCGAGCGGCGGCGACGAGGAACGGCACATGGAACACCGACCGAACACAGAACCACGAAATCACGAAAAAAAAGGAAAGAAAAACCCCGTAACAGGCAGAAGAAGAAGAAAAAGCAGAAGAGAGAGACGGTCAGCTGAGCCAAGACAACGAGGGGCAAACGAGGAAGAATCAAGAACGAACGAAACTCCTCGAAGCCGAATTCAGGAACGCCTTCAGGGTCCGGGGAAGGAGGAGGAGAGGAGGAAGGGACGATAAATCAAACCAAAAGTAAGGTAAGAAGATCGCTCTCTCGCTCGCCAAACAAACCACAAAAAGCTAAAGGCCTGAGGCTGGTTGGCTGGCTGGCTGGACCAAGAACGAAAAAGAACCGAAGATCCGCATCGAAAGGGACCTCGACCAAGGGGCTAAACACCGGGTCCCGGGGGAGCCCAAGGAGATATGGAACCATAATTTTCACCGTGAAAAATGCAATTTTCAAACAATGAACCAATATTATGCTTTCGGTGTAGCATTTGGAACGATTTACAACACACTCCCGTGGTCGCTGGTCTCCGGTCGCTGGTCGTTGGCATTGTTTTAGAGAGGCAGAAGTTTTGGTAAGAAAGGGCCACGGCCAGAATCATCCCAGCAAACCCAGCTGAGCGACCAGCATAAAACGGGGCCGCGATCAGAGAGATGTGGACGTGACGATCGCGGAGAAAACACCAAGACGCAAGACGCGGTGGCCAGGGCGGCGACGGTGGCGGCAGAAAAGTAAAACAACAAAAAGGAATCGACGGGCAGCGAGGTTGCGGGCGCGCATGCGGGTGCGAGACTGCAGCATAAAGGGAAAGAAAGCAGCAGCAGCAGCGGTGAAGCTGATGACTGTGGTAGCGGTGGTGGCGGTGGCCACCTTAAAAACCGGTTCCTGGCGTGCGTATGTGCCGTGGCCTGGTGCCTGGTGCGTGGTCTGTTGGTGTATGTTGGCTCCAGACCGAATCAAAACACTCTCTGGTACCTCTGGTCCATGGGGTCTGGTCTGGGCTCACTTGTGGCCGGGACCAACAATAATAATAAGCGTCACGACGACGACGACGACGACGATGGCGAAGACCGCGAAGACAAGACAAGACCCGGGGGCTCGGGCACACAAGATGATGCTAAATCCGAATCCGGACGACCTGCTGCGCCCCTGGGTCCGCGACTGTGACCGGGACGAGAGGAAGAGGATGGGATGGAGGGAGTGGAAAGAAAGTAGCTCCAGGCCATCGGTTGCGAGCCCCATCATCGTCCTCCTCCTTCCTTCTTCCTTCTCCTTCTTCTTTTCCTTCTCCTGTGTGAGGTTAGAGAGCTCGCGCAAACCGGTCCGTATATATTCCGTCGAACCCGCGGTGCTCGTTCCTTTATCTTGCCATCACACACAGACTCACCCGGGTTCTCCACCTCCACCGTGCAGTGTCGTGGAGCTCTCGGCACGGCACGACGAGAGTGTGCCAGGCCAGTGTGTAAGCCAAGTAGCTTAATTCAAAGTCGTTTTACAACGACGGCTTGTAGCATAAGCCGCTTGGAAAGCATAAAATCATGGTAGAAGCGACCGGAGGAAACGAAAGAGAGGGAGAGAGGGACCACAAAACCGTAAAGGAGATGCGGAGACGGCCGTCGTGTTGTGCTTCGTGGTCCAAGTAGCCGTATGTCTCGCCTCGAAGACGATGAGCTGCGTTCTCGCCGCAGTGAGAGAGCGAGAGATGAGTGAGGATCATTTGTCACCGTCCAGGTTTGACGGTCCAGCTCACGCTCAGCGTCATAATTGGAATCGAATCGAACGCGAGCGCGAGATCGAATTAATTTGTCAATTCCCCACCGAACCCCAAAAACCTCAAATGAAACGAAGCGAAGGGGTTTTTTGTATCGAGGGGGTTGAGAGCCAAAAATAGAACAAAATGTTTTTTTCGGTGGTTGTTGTTGTTTGTTTCCTTCGAGCTATTAGATGTGGGTATACCATGCCGGTTACCACTACCCTTCGGGACAATAGGCCATCATCATCGTCCAATCGGAACGTATCGATAGAACCCGAAAGGGGGGTAACTGGCAGCCAGCAGGGCTACGAAAAAAAAACTAGGCTGACGCCATTTTCGGGGGTCCCAAGTAATTTGTCAACGGCGCATAAAATTTCAATTTAGATTACTCCGCGCGGTCTGGCTCGCAGCAAACCGAAGGGAGTGGGCCCCCTGCGTGTGTGTGTGTGTGTGCTGGCGCGAACATATAAATTCAACGCCTCATAACGCCCGCAACTAAACAGCAACAACAATACGCCATTAGCCGCGTTCGGCGTAAGGGCGGACCGGGCATCCTGGACCCTATGAGGAGGAGGATAAGAAAAGGTGCAGGTTTCTGGAGACGGTCCCGCACTTATTTAGCATAAACGACGATGGCACCAGGTCACCGGAAATAGAGGAAGCTAGAGCGAAAAGGGATGGGGTGGGGGTGGAAGAAAGGGGTGGCCTCCACGCACGAGTCTTCGTGATGGATTGCCGCCGAGAAATTCGGCTGCCTGCCACCGTGATGGTCACTGTGTTTAGGGGGTGCAATAGGGTGGAAAATTGACATGTTTAGATGGTCACCCCCTACCTTAGTCCCACCCCTGCCTGCCAGTTGGGTTTGAAAAACGGAATTCGCGAGTCCATCAATCCGCGCTCGACCGTACACCAGAGATCGGATCCGGGGTGAAGAAGGGGGTGTAATTGAATTTTGATGTAAACACATTGCCTCCCTCTCCTGGGTTTCTGGGCTTTCCACTCGGTTGCCTTCCAATATTTTGTTTTTTGTTTGAATTTTCTTTCCTGTTTTTTTTTACTTTTCTGCTTCGCTCGAATGCATCGCAGTAGGCTGCGTCGTTGCTGCTCCTCTTCCGGTCCGAATGTACAGGATGTGCATCAGGATGGTTTATGCTTCCGCTTTAGACACCCTCTCTCTCTCTCTGGACACAAGGGATGCGTTTGAATACGAATTAACAGACGACGATTTTGAAGAACCAAAACGGCTCCGTGGGACAATTCCGTTGCAGCTCGAGCGGCAAGTTGCATAACGTCCTTTCTAATGAGCAACCAATCGAAGTCACAGACGAGACTCCCGAAAAACCCTTCTCCCTTAAAAGGTGGCCACCAGCACCAACACCACCGTCACGCTGCTAACTGTCATCATGCCAAAGGGAGACCCACCATCGAGTGCGCGAAGGACAAAACCATCTCCCGTGGCGCACCGTTGGCCCTTTCGGCGGATTGCATCATGAGCAACTCCATTGGTGAACCGATTCATAATCATCATGATTATGGCCGTTTTTTTTGTTATGTTTTGCAGGAGAGGGGAAGCATTAGAAAGTGTGGCACTTCAGCTGAAGCTGAAAACCCTTTTCAAATCCAGATCGGTACGTCCGATACTCGCTGCTACTCGCCGCAGCCTCGGCGTCTGCCCGGCCGGACAAGAGTATTTGAGTAATTTACGGACAAACCCGGGGAACGGGCACGGGAACGAAGTCGATGTCGATGAAATTACCGTTTTGCTCGCCGTTTTTCGGTTGGTTCACTTTAAGGGCTCGCGGGTTTCAAATTGCGCCGAGCCCAATCGCCACGAGGGCCCAACAACCACATACTATATACACGATCGTTACGGGTGGCTCGCAGGTCAGCTACCCTTTTGGCTGCTGCTGCTGCTGCTAGATCTGGACCGTAACCACCGCTTGTAAGGCGCCGTAATGAGCGTTCGCGTCTTCAGCGTCCGCGCCAGCAATTTTCCTTCCTTCCCTTCAAATGATTATTTTCTATTATCATCCACCATTTTCCAACAAACAATCACATGCTCATGTGCCTGGTGGGAGGGGGGATCCAACAAATCAGAGATCCAGGAAAAAAGAGAGAAAGGGAGAGAGAGAGAAAGAGAGAGAGGTCTTTAGCGGTGATTACGCTCCTGGAAGTCGCTTTTTTGGGAGTGAAAATTTGGGTAAATCGGGTTGAGGGAAGTTTCCCAATTTTCCCGGGCAGCTTTTCCTGGGTGAGCAACCCCCGAACCCCGTGGAGCGCGTCTCGAGCCCTCACAGCACACCAAATTGTCAGTTTGTTGCATGATCGAGCGCGATCGAGCGAAATGATTGCTCGACCAATTATGGAAACGAACCAATTGAAGGTACATGGCCAGCCAGCGTGGTCGTCGTCGTTGTCGACCTTCTAGACAGGGTAGGCAGGGTAGGTGGTTCACGATCTACGATCCGCACCGGTGATCGGTTGACATGGGGATCTTTGGTTGGAGGCTTTGGTTTTTTTTTCGGTAAAATTTCCTTTCGAATCGAATCTCTGGACCCTGGACTCGGGGGCCACAATTGGATCCACTCTGCGTCGTCGTCGTCTGCGGCGATGGCGATTCGGATTTCTCCTTCGCCTTCATTTTCTTCGCCTGCTGCTTCTCCGTCAAATCACAATCCATCCACAGCGAGTAAAAGGGCAAAGGCTAGCACCAGCACCAGCAACTGGCACCGTGGCTCCTATTAGAGGGCTAGAGAGACCCCTGGCTGGTGGCCTGGCTGGTGTCAGACCGACCAGACCGACCAGACCGACCGAAAGGCCTGACAACCACAGCACACGAGCCACGATCACGCAGCACACTGTGACACATTGTTGTGTACCAGAAGAAGAAGCTGAAGATGAAGAGGAAGCGAAAAAGTGGCCAGCAAAGATCTGCGCCCCATCCCTTCCTGGGGGTTGGTGGTATTAATTTCACATTTTGCCTTTTGGGTCTACGGACCAAACCGCAACCGCGGCCACGTGATGCCAGGGCGGCCATCGTCGTCGTCGTCGTCATCATCACAACCACGCGATCATACAATGTGACTAGGGCCCCCTCGAGGGAGCGAAGATATTGCGAATTGATTGCGCCCAACACACATACCGACTCGAGCGGACACACCTCCCGACTCCGGGGCTGGCGCACTGGAGTTAATCATTGGCAACGGCCACGAGCGCGGGCGCACCCCATGGATTCGCGCCGTGATCTCGGCGCACCCAGGGATCACTCGGGGTCCCCGGGTGAAGGGGAAGAGGGCGGGGGCACCGCGAACCGCCCGTTATGATTAATTTAAATCGATTACAAACATCGAAAAGGAGATATATTAATTACAAGCCGCACACTCGCACTGGAGTTCGCGGGCTGGCTGGCTGGTTGATGAGATCCGGCACCAGGCAATTAGCAAATGTGGGGACCTCTCTGTGACCCCACCCCTCCTCCTTTTCGCGAACCGGTCTCCAGAGCTTCGAGTTCCCGCATGGAAGTGGTGAAGATGTTCATTAATCATCACTCGATGCTCTCTCACTGTCTCTCTTTTTCTCTCTTTCTCGATCATCATTTGGGGAGTTTCGCGTTCGCTAAAGTGATGCCCTCGCGGAAAGGAGGGCAGAGGGGGATCGCACCGATTACCGTGCATCACCAACAGCCCGCTCCAGCATCCGCTCCAGGGAGCAAACCCCCTTCTGGAGTCGCTTGATCATCAAGAGTCCAGCAGCTTCCAGGCTTAAGCAGTTCTTACGCGGGTCCGAGGAGTCATTTTGGTCCAGGCACCTCTCTCCTCTTGCCTCTAATAGATGCGATCGTTAGAAGATCGTTCCGTGCCCTCTGTTCCTCCTCTCTCTTCGCTCTAATGCTCCGTGCATGACGAGGCAGATATGGGGACGCGATCTGTCTGGCAAACAGCTGAGTCGAGTCGAGTCCAGAGATCACGTACGCCACCCGGGGGGGGCCAGTTTTCCACTTTCCACACCTCGCTTCCCCTTTTCTCGATCTCGATCCAACCGTTCGATCACGATCGCGGCGATAGGCGAATTCTAGTTGAGCATTTTCCGTCACTCATCATCACCATCAACAGCAGCAGCAGCAGTGGCCATCAAGAGACCCTTCGAAGCAGAGGAACCCTTCCAGTGCCCATTACAGTCACCCTCTCATGTTGCTGCTGCTGCTGCCGTTGGTGCCATTATTGCTGATCACCAGGAACAGGCATCAGCATCAGCAGCAGCACCACATCGGTGGACGGGACTTTCGAATGTTGCATGTTGCGTTCGATCGAGGGCAAACCAACGACGGCGACGGAGACTCAGACGACGATAGAGCGATGGCGGTCCAGGTGATGGTGATCATCGGGATCTCGATCTTGCGTCGCAAAACAGGTTTGGTCAGCAGCAACAGCAACGGCAGCAGCAGCGGTTTCTAACACGTTTTTCGATCGGTCCGTTCGATCTGTTTTCCGTTTCGATTCCTTCCCCGCCGCCGAAGGTGTGTCCGAAAAGTATAGTATTGTGGAGGTGATCGCATGAAGATCGCGGAAATCGCGACCGTTAGCATCCATTTGCGGTGGGTGTGTGCGAGCCCCGTGGCCGTCTCCAGCAGTACCAGCAGCAGCACCGAGCACGATCCGATATTGCCTCATTTATCTCAATTACAACAACCTCGCCAGCTCTTTGCTCGTTGCGCGGCGCATTCGTCGTCTTGGTCGTCGTTCACGAACTTTTCGAAATTATCTCCCGATAGTGGCATGGACGGGGGCCAATGATCGCGAGCGCGTGATAGGTTGCCCGGGTGTCATTAGCTCACCTCAGATCGCGTTGCGCCAATACCGGTAGCTAGTGCGACGACGACTGCTGCTGCTGCAAGTGTGTGTCTCTCGAGGCGAGGGTGTTCTATGATTTCCCTGTCTCCTGCCCCTTCCTCTTTACAATGTCAGGAAGACGGTTGTTAGCATGAACATGAGAGGTGCAGCACTCGACGCTCTTTCGAATGCAAATCACGTTTCGAACCCCGAGAGAACCTCGAGAGCATAATTGAAGCATTTTGTTTTCCAATCAAAAGGCCTCGCTCCTGCTCCACCTCCCCCTCGTCTCCTTTTCCTTCTCCTTCTTCTCTCTGATTTTCCAAAAATAAATTATCTTCAAATGGCACTTACGGGGATACGGTGCGATTGCTCGTCGCCGTCGTGGTCGTGGTCGTGGTCCGTTTGCAAGGAGTTCTCGGTCTCTCCTTGCCTTTGGATGTTTCGTCTGACGTATGGCCACGGAGGAGGGACGGCTTTGAAGTGGAACATTAACGGACTCCTCCCTTCCTTCTCGAAGGAGGTTTTGATTTGTTTCATTCCATCTCTTCCTTCCACTTGTATGCTTGTGGCCAGCGAGTGGAAGTCCCGTGAAGAAACGTGACCCAGCACCAAGACCACGACTCGTAGCGCACGAGAGAAAGAAAGAGAGAGCAAGAGAGAGAGAAAGAGAGAGACTGAAAGTCAACACTGGCTTTACGATATTAATACATCATAAATCGCCTATTTGAAACGCGCTGGAAAATGGGGAAAACTCCAGGTTGCGGAGGAGCACCATCCGTGCCCGTGCCCGTGCCTCTTGCTGCAGGGACCCTCGGGGGGGCACGGGGATGCACATAAATTTGAGGTAAGAGAGTTAGGAGCAGCGTTGTGTTGTGTTGTGCTGTGCTGTGATGCTTTTGCTTTGATCTCTCGCAACCATCTCTCTGGAGCATGGAGAGTAGTACCACTAGACCCAGACCACGGACCACAGCACACACACACACACACACACACACGCAGACACTCTAGAGCCGGTGAGTGAGGCGTCTCGAAGCAGAGAAGGGCTCGGAGAAGCATCTTATCTTTTTCCTTTGAAAGAGATAAATTTATTACTCACAATAACCTCACCTTCCTTCCAGAGGCCGGGGCCAGGGTTTTGGACCTTGGCCATGGGTGTCGCCCGAAGAAGGAGGATCCATTTTCCACCTCTTTCTCTCGGTCTCTTTCTCTCTCTCTCTCTCTCTTTCCTGCTCTTCGCTTTCGCTGGGAGGAGATGTGGAGAGTAATTATAATAATTTTATTGTACCAACATACGTATCATCACCGATCGTGGTAGGATTCGTGCCTTTCGTGGTGGTGATTCCGTGCCGGGATGGACACATCACATCTGGGTGCTGCTGCCGCTGCCCGGGTGGTGCTGGTGGTGCTGGTGGTGGTAAAGCAAAACAACGAAAATCATATGATCTCAGACGATGCCCGGGATGAAGATGAAGACGAGAGGATAAGAGAAGGAAGACAGAGAGAGAGAGAGAGAGAGAGAGATGGCTTGGAGTTGATGTTGAAGTGGAGAGTCGTTGGAGAAGCGAACGGCGAGAGGCCGGGAACATAAATCAAAACTTGAATGCCCAACACATACAGACGCAGCAGCAGCAGCATAAGGAGAAGTATCATCGACGCGGTGGTGGAGAGAGAGAGGAGCAGCGGATTGCGAACCTCGGACGCCGTCTTGGCCCGTCGAGAAACCGTTCTTTTGCCCCTCTATCCCCTTTGGGCCTCTTCGGTTTTCGGTTTTTTTTCCACTTTCTGTCTTGGCCAGAGCTGGGATGCTGGATGGAAAAGCTGGTCAGCTGTGCTTCGAAGGTACGTGTGCATGCGCATGAGTCTGTGTGTTTCGATAACGGATCCACGCAAGAAGAGACCTGCTCTGTGTGTGCGTGTGTGTGTGTGTGTGTGTTGTGGCCAGTGGCAGGCATTGTGTTTTGCCCTTTCCAAATGGGTAATACACATCGTGCTCGAGCTACACATAAAACATTGTTCTTAAGCTGACCCGTTTTTTGGAACGTTTGAAGCAGCTTGGTTAACCTTTTTCTTATGATTGGAGTAATTGTCGAAGCTAATGTGCGTGAGATTTGAATGGTCCGGGGGTCGTATCACCAGTCAGCAGCGCTGCTTGATGAGGTTTGATGGACTGACGGATGGACAGATGGGGGTTTCCAACGAAAAACCCTCGTCGATGGAACCCCCGATGGTGCGTACGTGAAAGTCCCATGCGTGAAATCCAATATTTTACATCCCGGCCCCAGCTCTGCTTTTTTTTTTGGAGGGGCCAACCGGGCCTAGACAAAGATGGCGCGCGCGTAATAGGAGACGCGAGCTGATGAGCTTTTTTCCCTTTCCTCACCGAAATGCTCGATGCAAATTTGGCGTGGAAAATAGATCATATTCGGTCGATGCTGGTGCTACCGTAGCCCTTTCTTTTCTCGTTCAATCATTTCCCCCCCGCAGCCCAGGAAATACAATCCCTAGGACCCGTCGGATCGACTCGGAGCCACACCACTCTGAGCTTCGACAACATCGAACATGCTTTTCGTTTAAC
This sequence comes from Anopheles darlingi, assembly GCF_943734745.1. Classification (NCBI taxonomy): domain Eukaryota; kingdom Metazoa; phylum Arthropoda; class Insecta; order Diptera; family Culicidae; genus Anopheles; species Anopheles darlingi. The sequence continues at coordinate 2,278,463 of NC_064875.1, read as the reverse complement.
TTTGTTATCGAATACCGGTGCGGCCTATTTAGGGCTATCCAGCATGGCAGCATGGCAGCATGGCAGCAGCAGCATCGCTTTCGGCGGCCAGAGCGGTTTTTGTTTGTGGTTTCTGCGGTTTTTTCGTCGACCACAAAGCAGCGCGCGGCCCTCTGGCGGAGAAAACTAAAGTCGATTAACTGAACCCAATATATACGATCCCGTTTCTCTAGAGACCCGGCAAGTCTCTCTTTAGCCAATCTGTCAATGTAATTCATACAAAGGACTTGCTTGCTTCAAAAGGACTTGCCTGCATGCAAGTTCCACTTTCCATCAATCGCTTCCAATGATTGCCTCTAATTGACTTGCCAAACAGAAGTGGATCCGGGAATGGGATCAGTGGCGGGATCATCACAGGCCACGACACACACGCACGCATGCGCTTTGGCCAATTATTGACCCAGCTACACATCAGTCATCAGCCGCCTTTCACCTCAAAAGAAGAGGAAGCGAGAAGGACCCAAAGAAGGACCTTCGTCAAGTGACGGATTAGTGCGGTTATCCTTACAGCCTTACTGTCGGTAAATCCCGAATCCTCTCGAAATCATAACAGGCACCTGAGGCTGTTGGCTGAGTCATCGGACGTCGAAACATACAGTACAATTCGAAACATTGGTTTCATGCTGTTCCTTCGCTGTAATTACTACCGACGACGACGACGGCGCTGGCGACTCAGAGCCGCCATTAGCACGATAGATTTATGCTTGCCCTTGCCTCACCAGCGCACTGGGCAAACAAGCGAACGAACGAACGAGAGATCGAGGATGCAATTCGAAGAATCACTTGGACGAAGCCGCGATACGAAGAAACATAAATAATGCATCGAAGATGCTTCGTGGCAATGCTGCGTATTCCTCCGTGTGTCTGTTGTTGGTGTGTTTGCACTCAGCTGTGGAAATGCTGTGGCCGCTGGCTGGCTGGCTGACTGTGTTCTCGCGTTGCTTCTAAGAACCTGAACCGCCTCGCGTTTGGGGTCGAGACTTGGGAAATGGAAGAGAGACAACCTGCGGAGTTGCGTAAATCTAATTTTCCTTCGATTTCGATCACTTATCGCAGAGAGGGATGTGTGTGTGTGTGTGTGTAATTGCTTCATCACAGCGCAACTGTCACGCTGTTGCTATGGCAATAATGCTATGGCGACGATCGATCTCGCCGATGACATTTCTCGCTTTTTGCAGATAATTTCCAAGCATCCCTGCCGCCCGGCCAGCCGAGAAACCCGGTCGTCCGTCCGTCCAGCCAGCCAGCATTGGCCAAAACCGGGTCCCCGGAGCACAGCTACCCTTCCCCTAGCGCCCGTTTTACCCCTTTCCTTCGCTCGCTGGTTCGATCGTTTAATTTTCTTTTCGCTTCTCTTCTCTTTGGCCTCTCCAGTACACTTTATCGCTCTGTCTTCTCCCTCTCTTCTTCTCCTTCTCTTCTCTTCTTCTTTCATCAGCAACCGGGGGTCCGGAGTGTATCAGCTGTTTTTAATTTCTCTTCGCCACATAAAGCAAACCAAGAAGACAGGCAGCCAATTGATTCTTAACATCCCGCATCCGCTCTGCCATTACGTATCGCGCACGGAAGATCTTTCGCGAACGCGATCATCTTGGATGGTGGTGGTGGTGGCGAAGCACCCCTTGGAGCATCCCGGATGCCCCAATACGCGCCACACCAACGGGAATACTCGGTGCTACCGAACCCATTTTTTTTGCTGCCGCTGTTTTTTCCTCTTCTGTTGCTGCTGCTGATGCCGATCGACTGCGTGATTGTCTTGGTTTGCTTTCTGCCATTAAGTCTGCCTCACCTCCTCCTCCTCCTCCTCCTCTGCGCTAGTGCTAGTGCTTGAAGGCAGGAAGATATTAATAACGCTCGAGCCCCGTTCGCGATGTATCGATCGATTTCGATTGGCCCCGCGAGCGAAACAACCCCGACCGCGTTTTCTCCCCCTGTTGTCGCTCCCTCTGTCCCCTTTTTTGCCAGATAATCCGAAGATCGGTTTGGCGTAGGGTGAAAGGCCGCCGCCGCGTCCGCGCCGATCGTTTAATTACCGAGCCATCTCTTGACTCGCGATGACTCACCATAGTCCATACAAAGGGGCCACGGCCAGGGGGACTAGAGAAAGGCCTCACCGGTCGTCCGATGGTGGCCCCAATACCCCGCGATGTGCCGAGATTCCCCGGGAGCCTAAACGCCAAACGCCGATCGGGGATAAATTGGATTAGGGGTTTAGCAGGAGGGTCGGGAAGGGAATCCGGGGGAGGGGGGGAGCCTTGACACCCAACACTTGATACCTCGCGAGGACCGCCTCACTAGACAAGACTTCTACTACGGCCAGTTTCCTGTTTCCACATTTCTCTCTCACACACACACAGACAGAGGGTGACACTGAAAGCGCACGTCACCTGTCATGACAACCGGCAAGAGACAGATTTGAAGACCCTCAAGTGAGCCTCCGAGCAGGGAAATGACCAACGTAGATCGTAGGGAAACGCTTAAATAAACAAAATTTATGGGAATAATGGCCGCCGTGACCGGTACTGTGGGATGCTATTCTGCTGCTGGAAAAACACGTCTTCAGCCCCGCTTGGATAATGGGAAAATTGAGGCTTGTTAGGCCCCGCGCATCGTTGCGTGCGACGTTCTGTATCATTTACCACCTCTAACGACCGCCGCGCGGGATTTATTAACTTATTTTTTATCAAACTCATCTCGGCCTCAAGGCCCTTAAGGTGTTTGAACGTTACAAACATAAGTCTACATAAATAACGACTTAAATGGCTAAACAGAGTGTTGCACATTAATATAAAGATCGTAATAAGCGTCTAGTAGGCCTTGGAGCAGATTGAATGCTTGACAACATCGGGAAATAAAAATAAAGTAAGCTAAAGTAACAAATAACAACATAACAAAACAAAACAAGTGAATCAATGGGTGGAGTGGCCGCGACCGGCCTTGAAGCACCAAATGGGACATCTTCCAGTCGGCGCTGAGTCAGCTTTTTGGTGTGGGAGAAGAAGAACTGAAGCACAACAATTGGAGCGCTTTTCGTGCAGACAATGCACTCGCTTGATCACGCGGATGGGTTGGCGAATACCAGGAATCGGGGCCTCTCAGACGATCAGGTGTTCCGATTCGTCCCAACAACAACAACAACAGCAGCCTCCATTCATCCGGAACGGCGTTCTCGCATTCGCACAAACCAACGCCGGTGTCTCTTGGTGTGTCTGTAGAACGGCAAACAACAGCAACAACAACTACTACTACGACCTGTGGTGGCCAGCAGCAGCAACAGCAGCAACAGCACCGTCCGGAGAACATCCGGGATCTTGCGTGCTTCGTAAACAACGCAACGGAACGGAAAATGGGTGTAACGATCGATGATGGTCCGGGCAGTGAAGCGCAACCAAGATAAGCCCCACCTCATACCAAGGTGCAGGTGGTCCAAACCCATCGATCCATCGTCTTATCAGCTTCAAATTAGCTAAACACACACACACACCTCACCAGACCGAAATGAAATCAATCAAAAACCGAAAAGGGCGCGACCAACTCCCTGGTTTATGATTGACATTTTCCACTCGATAAAAACGTCACTCAACGGTGGCCAGGAGAGGGGGAAGGGGTCACAACTAGCAATCAAAACGTTCACATTAACCCTTCGGACTCCGGGGAACCTCGATGCTGGACCGGGCGCGATCGATCGGATTCGATTTGATGCGTGGTGACAGCGTCGTCCGTCCGTTCGTCCATTTTGACGTCGCACACGTCGACGTCGCGCACTTCCCTAATCAGTTGCTCGAGCAACGGGATCGATCGATACGGTGGAGGGCGCGAGGGCCACGATTTATGTACCTTTTTCCTCCCTTTTCGTCGCTTCACCTTCCGATGAAATGCTAATGACGGTGCGGCCAAAGCCGCGGCGAGTGCGAGCATAAATGAACCCGGGGGGAAGGGGATCATAAAATTTAAATGACTCCGGATTGCTGCTGCTGCTGCCACCGGTAGCCGTGGGCCCGCGAAAGGGCACCTTTGGTGTGGTCTCTTCTCGTTCCGGCCAAGAACCGACGATGCTGGAGTGAAGCCCCCGGGACGAGATGCATCGCAAACAGAACCTACAGCAGCGAGCCTCTCTCGGCACTGTTTGTCAACTCACTCGCCCTGTGCGTGTGTGTGTGTGTGGTGCAGTCAACATCTATTTTTGGGTCGACAAACAGCGTGGTGGCCGCCAGTGTTACCCACATGGGGCTTCAAGGGCCCGACCGCATAGCGTGCAACGTTTTCGTCGTCGTCGTCGTCGCCGTCGTCGTCGCCTTGTTGCGTCGATGCCACAAGACGCAGCAGCAGCACTAAACATCGTTGTCGATCATAAAAGTCGACCTTCATTAAACTTTACAAAGTCAAACACTCTCTCCCTCTCTCTCTGTGGCACTCTTTCTCCCCTTCTTGCTTTATGTAGGTCTACCTCACACACACACAAACCGTGGTACGGTTGTTGTCGCGGGAGTGGATCGTTCGCTGGAAGAAATATGATCTCCGGCGTATGGAACGAATGTGTCGCTTCACTTGTTTGGTGCAGCGAGCGGCAGTGACACTAAATTTGAAGCTTCGACTCCAACACCCCAACCAGTTGATGATGCAGATGATGATGATGATGCCGATGACGGGGATCAGCTCATCAGCTTGTTAAACATCGGATCTTACAGGTTTCTAATGAGAAGAGGACACAACAATCCCGGGATGAAGGGAAGGGCTTCAAATAATGAGCTTTCATTGCTAATGGAATGCAACATCTCAAACCACCCACACACACACACACACGCATACATGGCACGTGGTTTACCACAGGCACAATTCCGGTGTTTTATGTGTTTAGTTTTGCGGATAGCAGCAGCAGCATCAGCATCAGCAATCGTCGGACTCCCCCTTAAAGGGTTGAAGATGCTCCAAAGGGGGTTTGGGGGGAGGAAGGCGTCTCCGGTTACAACAAGAAGAAGAAGTTACAAAATTGATTAGCTACTTGAAGCCGGCAGTCTCTCCGCTAACGAGCGACCCCCCGATGCTGGTGCTCGGAAACAACAACCACCACCCCAGGCAGTGCCTACTACTACTTCTACTGCTGCTGCTACTCGATGGCATGTGTTTACGCGCAGCGCGGCTCGGGCAGTCGGTTGCTCAGTTTTCAATCGAAGTGCCCCACGGGGAACGGGGAATCGATCGATCGGACCGACCGGACAGAGGATAGAGTAGTGTGCATAACGAGCACAACGATGACGATGACGTTACAGGGAGGAAATTCGATATTTCCCAACCACCAGCGTGGAGCGCGTGGAAAAGATGGAGTTTTCCTTCATTCCAGCACATTCACTCTGCTGCTGCTGGTGCTGCTGCTGTGGCTAGAGCAGCAGATTTTTTGCACCAAATGACCCCAATCGTTAGAACTTTTCATCGAAAATCACTCGCCGGATTCGCTCGCGGATCGTCGTCGTGTGTGTGTTATGGAGGGAAGCTCGAAAGTTTTAATTTCCTTCCATCCTCCTTCCTTCCTTTTTTTTTCATCACGTTTTATGCTCGCGAACCTTTTTATCCTGCTTTCAATCGCCATTCAACCCATCCTTTGATTAATGATGATTACAACTACGCGGATTGCGTTGCGTTTCGAGAGCGAGCTCGCAAAATTTAAATAATAATCTGTGAAGCAAAATTTATCACAAAACACTCTCCAGCGCAGGCCAGCCAACAGAAGCGCAGAGCAACCGCACTGCATCAATCACAAAACCGGGTTTTTCGGGCTCTGGTTCCCTGTGGAGTGTTTACTGAATGCCCCCCCCCTCCGGGGAGGGACCAGTGCGGGTGCTGAACGAATAATAATCCTCCAGTCCAGTCCGGGGGGGGGATGCGTGCATTCAATCACTGCGCACACGAAAAAACCTGTTTTCATTGCACTCTGCACGCGATGCAATCGTTCAATCGTGGCCGTTTCCGTCGTTGGCTTTCGCCGGGCGTGCTTTTTGGCCACGTTTTTGGCAACCGACCGGGAACAAGGAACCTCAGCTCAGCCAGAAATCGAGATATCGGGATTGCGGACCGTTTTTTTTTCTCTCGGGGGTTCGGTTACTTTCTTTTCTTTTGCTCCGGTCTCTGGTCTCTGGTCTCTGGTTGCGCTGCGCTGCGAGATGATTCATCGTTTGGCCAAGCGAAGTGCATTCATCAAGGTGCACTCAGCCGAAGAAGCGTAACGGTGACATCGTCATCGTCGTCGTCGTTGTGCTGGATCGACGTCACGGTTCCGTGCGCTTCGCTTGCAATTTGCATCCCCATCGCGGCGTGTCATTCATCATTCAATCGATTATTCGCGTCCCGAAACCCGGAACGAAGCATCATAAGGAGGAGGAGGGCAACCTTTTAGCGCGCGCGGTTCTCGTTTCTGGCCAGCTATCCACGAGCTAGCCACCAAAGCAAACAATGAACCTTGCGTTGATTGTTTGCCAAGTGCCGAATGGTGGTCGTGGAAGGCCAACGCAGGGACCACGCGGTTTGGTGCAAAAATTAAACATTTTCTTCTTCTCGCTGCTCGCGGCGTTGGTGCCAAAAAGCAGTCGTCGTCGTCGTCGTCGTGCATCCCGTGCAGCAAAGCAATGCCGTGCCACAACAACATCTGGCACCGGGCACACGTGCCGCGATCGTAGGGCACCGGAAAACCGCAAACCCTTCGGAAGACGATTTTATGTGTTTACTTGCTCGTTACTGGCGTTTTGTCAAGAAAAAGGGCGGTGGGGAACGGCCAAAAACCTGGCCACAAATGTATATAAATTCTCATTGACCGGGATGCACAAAAACCGGACGAGTTCCGCGCCGCGTTCCGCGTTCTCACACATCCGAACATCGCAGAGCAGTAGTAGTGGGCAATAAGTGGGATTGTTGGAATCCCCAAAAACACACCCCCGGGACAGCGGCATCGGAATTGCACCTTTACTCTAGTCGTGGCCGACTAGTTTTGCAGAGAAATGGCCTCAACTATGGCCTCGAGGCCACCCCATTCCCCGGGATGGGCAAAAACGGATCGAAAATCGATTGCAAACCGAACAGAGAGAGGTCCATTTTTGGAAGGGTGGCCCTTGGGCGGCCCATGCAACGGATAGCTACTAAACGGATTCGTCTGCCCCCACCTTTCGGGCATGCAATGCTTGCCTTTACTTGACCTTCGTGGCCTGGCCCGGGCAGCGAGGGATATGTAAGTAAAAACGATGATGCTGTCTCATAAATCATAGTGCCCCCCTCTCCCTCTCTGTTTTATTTTTTTTGGCACAGTCCAGCCACCATCGAGGTGGAAAGTAATGTTTACCGGATGAGATCATAAGAAGAAAGGCTGGCCCCCTATGCAGTAACGGTTCGGTTGTGCCAAGCTATCGGAGTGTCGGCAGGAGCATAATGTATAAATTACATCGAACAGAGAGAGCGAGAAATTGAACCTCCGGTAGCCGGCGGTGTAACTGCACGATAACTGGCCTTATCAGGAACTCGAGGGAAGTGGCCACGCCAAGAAGCGGGAGGTGGGAAGGGGTTTTTTTTGGCAAAATTACAAAACGGAACCGAACGAGACGTCTTACAAGACGCTGTTAGGGGTCGTCTGAGTCTCAGGTCGCGTGTGTGTGTGTCTTAAACCTGGAGAGTAATGTTCCGGCCTTGGTTCCGGCGAAAGGTGCATCGTCTTTTACATCGGATCCTACATATGTGTGCCATGACATTAAATCATGTTATTATGTGCACTTTAAGTCCAGCCAGAGGGAAGGCGAGACCAGAGGAGAACAACCAATACCACCTCCACGAAAACACACACACACACACACACATACGAGAAACATAGCAGCAACAGCAGCAGCAGCAGCTCCTCGACAGCATGTTTATGATCGAATTAAAAACTGAAGCAGCATCGGTCCTTTCCCATCGTTTGCTCTCTCTCTCTCTCTCTCTCTCGCTTTCTCTCTCTCTCTCTTTCTCTCTCGCTCACGATGCATATATAGTTGTTATAATAATAAACTACGAACCATACATACATCGCTCGCTCCATAAATAGTCACCAAAGAGCATGTTCCTAGTGTGCCCGTATGCAATGTGCGTGTGTGTGTGTGTGTTCCAGACAACATTCTCCGGTTGCATGGTTAAAAATGGTACTCCCGGGGCTGTCGAAGAGCCCGGCCTGGCCTGGCCTGGCTCTGGGGCTGCTGTATCACAAACAATTGTTCGTAAATCAGCTCGCCCGAAAACATGTTGTGCTAACAAACGTCGCCAGCAGCAACAGCAGCAGCAGCAGCACCAACGCCTGCTATGCTCGCTGCCTCTGCTCTCGAGTCCCATCGAGTCCCAGAGCCGACTTCGACCTGCAAGATAGGCATTAGTGAGATAGATACATCCATATCACAAGTGCTGGTGCACCGGCACCAGCATGCCGGGTTTGGTGCAGCAACATCAGCACCAGAACCAGAACCAGGAGGGGTTTGTGGGTGCGACCGAATATTTTTACGAGCATGTAATGTGCGCCTTTTATTCGGTCGTAAATCGTTGGCCTCCTTCTCCTCCTACTACTAACGTGTCTAACGTGCACTCTGCTCACGCACGAACGAACGAACGCACACACACACATGCACGCACGCACGCACGGTTTTCCAGAAGCCAGCGATAAGCGATGCTGCACCGAACCAATGAAAACCGCCTGCATGTTGTTACTACTATTTATAAGACAATATGCTGCTCGTCCCGTGTGTGTGTGTTGTGGTAGTGATGGTGGTGGCGTCTTGGTGTGGCCACTAGGACCACATTGGATTGATTTCACTTTCAGGATTAGACTCCGAAAAATACCGGAGCCATTCATCCGGCTTCCGGTCTTGAAGGTGACCTCGGGTGTTAGTGTTTAGAAGGTTAGAGGAGGGGAGAGAGCTGCGGATGTGGACTGTGGTCTAAGGGCTCTGATCACTCGTTAATCCGCTTCGCTTCCCGTGGTGCTTCGGTTACATAATTGATTTAGCCAACATTGGACAGAGCCTCGACATCGACTCATGAAGCCCATGAACGGCCGTGGTCCGTTCCGTTGTTCCGTTGTTTCGATGGAAATTCAATCGTATCCCAGGGCCCGAGCCTCGACGAAGGATCAAATGTTCCCAGGATCCCGATCTCCGCCAGAAGATCGGTGTCGCCATTGTTTGGTGTGACTTCCTCCCCTTCCTTCTCCCCCCAACCCAGTTCTGCATTGAAGGTCTTCCTGGTCTCTGGACCAAACGATGCACAACGATGGTTGGTTCTGAGGTTCGGAGGATTTGATAAATGAAAGATCAAACGTTCGAGATGCAGTCTCGTCCCCATCATCATCAACTCATCGTTTCTCGATGGTTCCAAGTCTTTTTCCTTCTATCTTTCTTTCGGTTTCCTCCAAAACAAATATCCTCCACGGAAAGTGCATCCGCAGGCCGCCTTCCTTTTGGGGGATGTGTTTGCTTTTCGTCTTTTCGTCTGTCTCATCTCACGAGTTTTCGAGCAAAGGGCGCAATGGCCAAGAAAAGAAAGAGACACACACGTGTAAGGGCGTGTGTGTGTGTGTTGAGTGTGTTTTCTCAACACTCTACCGCTCGCCGAAGACTCGAAAAGGGGTGGACTCGCCTCCTCTCCTTAGGGTGGTCTTCATCAACAACAACGACAACAACAAGGTCGTTAACTAAGACACGCGGGGTCCGTCAATAAACAAAACATAGAAGGGGTGGGGAGGGGGGTTGGATGGTGCGGGGGCTGCTGATTCCAAAACTGTGAACGAACGAAACGAGCGGAAGATCGAGATGCGAGATCGATGGGAGTGTAAATTTGTGTAAACCAAACACAACATCGTGGCCGAACCCCGTCGTGTGTGTATGTGTGTGTGCCCACGGAGCAGGTCGCGACCGGGTTCCAGCCCCTACCACGACAGGTGAGGCCACAGCAAGCCCCCCCCGCCCCGGGCAGGAAAGTCATTACCTAAGTCAACAAATTTTCACTTGTCCTCCAACCCTTACTTCCCGTCGGTTACAACGGACCTCCCCTTAACCAAGGGTTTCAGAGTTCCACAGATTAAAGAACAACGAAGCATTCCGCATTCTCGCCAGTTCGTTTACTGTTTTTCCAATCGATCGATTAGCGACAGCCCAAACACCAAACGGGCGATAAGACCGTAGTGCACCGACGGGGGACGACGACGTCCTTCAGGAGGCCTTCAAGGTGCGTTCCGAGGTGCAAACAGCATCGCTTATTCGGCGTGAAATCGAGGTTGATGTGCCAGAACAGCGGCGATTGTTGCAGCGTGACGTTTTGTTTGTTCCACCTTCAGAAAGGTCACGAGCCATGATTATGGACGTCTCTCTTTCGTAGTAGTAGGCGATGCAAACCTCAAACCGAAGAGCGAACGTCATTTGTCATCTAATTGAAGGCCTACTTGGGATCGCCATAAATCACTTCGGCCGAAGCGTCACCGGAACGTCAAGCTCCAATTATTTTCTTGGTGTGCGCGCGCGCGAAAAAATGGCGGAAATTAATCCCGCTCTTAGTTGGGTTTGACATTTTTGGCGACATTTTAACTCGGACTTTGTTGCGGACTCTCTCACTCTCTCGCTCGTGGCTTTTCCTATAAATAGTTCCTCATTCGGGTGCCTATTCCTGAAACAGAATACCTCAGCTCCACGGCATCATAAACTCTAACTCCAACTCGAACCAACCATCACCATCATCATCATCGATCCCAACCCTCAATTCCGACTCCAAAGTCCAGAGAATCTACGATGCGACTACCGCATTCGACACTCCGCGGTGCGGCGACACCAGGAATACATTAAATTAAAATATCATTCAAAAGTGACAGTGAGAGTTTCGGAAAAAGGCGGAAAATCTACTCGCGGCGCCTTCTAGCTGCGTGCCGCGGTCGACGCATCGAATACTCGGTTCGCTGTCGAATAGAGTCGTGTGCCGCAGTTGTACGCAGTGTAGCCCCGCGATTAGTGTCTTAATGTCAACGGGCGCGCGATGCGACGAATAGGGCCAGTGTCTTGGGGAGGAGGAAGTTTTCCAATTTCAAAGTGTGTCCGGGCACAGATCGAAGCGGAGGGTTCCCATCCATCCTGCGGCTGCGGTCCAGTGACTAGTTTTTCGGTTTGGCGTTTGGCGAGCTCAAACGGAACGAAGGAGAGAAGAAAATTTATGTAAACAGAATGTAAATATGAGGCCCCGGGGTTGGGTGGAGGGAAAACTCGAAACCAGAGGAAGAAGAAGAAGAATGCCGGAATGGTTGAGACACACGGAGAATGTGTCGCATTCCTCGATGTGGCCATAGCATAGACCGCATCACCGACCCTTCCTTTTAAGGTTTTTCCTTTTTTTTTTTCGTTTCATTCTCTCCCCTTCTTGCGTGTCGCTCTCCAATGCTCACGGTTTGACTGCGGGAAAACCCGGTGGAAAAACCTCCCCCCCCTCCCCCTCAACCATCCCGGAAGTTGCGGCCGAGCGAGACGATTATTGTAAATTTATTGAAATTTATGTTTTTTAATTTGAAACATTTCTCCAAACCACGCGGTACCGTGCCGCGCCCTTCCTTTCCCTTTCCCTTTTCCCCACTCCTGATCGGTTACATTCTTTCGCATTTCTTTTGTCTTCATCGAAGCCTGCGGTGTGAAGTGTATTGATCGGATCGGCCATGGCCATGTTGTTGCTCCAATAAAAGCGAAGCATCAAAGTGCCGGAAGACCGAGCACGACCGAGAGTTCGCGGAATGGAAACGTCTTCGCATTCGTACACCTTCGGAATGATTTCCCTCGAGACGCCACCGAATACCAGCGGCCACTTTACACGTGCCCACTCCATTTGCCAGAACCAGCATAAAGTACGTGGTTTATGTTTTCGAAATCGAAAAGAAGATTAATGCCCCCAATGGCTTCGTGGTGTTCGTTTCTAAAGGTCACCATCACCACCACCAGCACCTCTATTGGGAGTGTGTTGCGTTCGGCGTGCTGATATCGCGCGTGGAAATCAAAAGAAAATTCAAAAACTCACTCCCACCTTCCTTTTCTGCAGAAGCTGCCAACATAAATCCCTCCCAAAAAACCGAGGAGCGCGTTCGCTTGACGTGTGTATTAGCGCATAAGGACTTTGGTTGGCAGTTTCAAGCTGTCGCAAACAACACACCACACCACGGCACACACACACACCTCGTGGAAAGCGAAGCATGAATGCTGTGCTGGAGATAAGAACCTCGGCGAGTAGCATAGAGGAAAAGGAAAAAAAGAATCTCTCCCTCCTCCGGCAATAACAACAACAAGCACACCACAAGATGATAAGCAACGGTCGCGGTGGTGGTGGAAAACGTTCGTTACATAAGCAGCGGGGTGCCCTTCCGTTCTGTTCCTTTTTCATGCTGGATGCGATGTCCTTGCAAGGCGGTTGTCGTGGTGGTAGTGGTGGTGGAGGTGCCGGATTGTGAATAAATCAAACACGTGATTTATTTCTTGTGCAGCACACGTAATCAGATTGAAATCAGCCACTTAATTATACGTTTTGAGACCTCCTCCTCCTTCTTTTCCTCCTTGTGCTCCCTGTTCAAACACCCGCGATGTGCGATTTGACGCATTAAAGCACAGGGACGGCATTCGCTTGGTTGAGGATTAAAGATTTCTTCATCCAATAGGAGCAACAGCAGCCGATTAGAAGCTTAGAGCCAAGATGCTAGATGCTTCTTTAGGAAATGTGCTCCAGCAGACAAGACAATCTCTCTGTTCCAGCGCGTACCGGTTCGAGGTGGTTCGCGAAGCCAGCCATTCGACGACCACGCGCTGTCTTATCAGACAAGCGTTAGAAGCGTCGATGGAGCGTCCGGCGGTCCAGTTGTCACTTGTTTGCTCACCCGATTAGATGCATCGTCGGCACAATGTTGCAGGCCACGCCACACAAACACACACACACCCATCCTGCCGTCACGATTTTGTTTGTAAATCACGCTGATAAGAGCGATGCCCACGACAAGTGTGACAGTTTTTAATCAATCTGTAAAGTGGTTTCGGAACGGTAACGGATGCTGATCGTTTTGACCTCGACAATCGCTGATAAGGCAAACGCGTCTGGGGCTCTGTGGTACGGTTGGTGCGACAAACAAAGTAGTAGCGAGAGAGAGAGAGAGAGAGAGAACCGAACTCTGATAAGTCTGCATTACACGACAAAGGGCCTGCCACCTGTCTTCACCTTCGCACCTTCAAGGTTGATGATCGGGTTGATGAGTGCTTTTTGATCGATCGATTGCTGCCGAAGTGGATCCTTCGAAACGGAAACGAAGGAAAAGGTTCACCGGATGGTGTCGATGATGATGATGATGCTGATGATGGGATAATTGTTTTTTTTTTCGGCCAACTGATGCGGAACCCAACATTACCTGTCAACGAACGAATCGTGCGGATTGTTTTACGATGATCATGATTTATTGTTCTTTGTGTCCCCTTCATTTAGCTATCGCTTCTGGTTTCAAGCTGTTTCAGTCCGTAGATCCGTCATGTTATCTGTTTTTGCTGCTTGTTTCAGCTTCTTTTCTATTTGATTTTCCCTTTGCTTGATTTGCTGTCAATTTGTTCTCCGTTTCTTTTTCATTTCTCTTACACATTTTAATTCTGTCTTTATCGTTTTCTATAACCGTTTTTCTCGATTTTCACTGCTGTTGTGTTATTTTATCAGTGTAAATTACGTTGACAAACTTTATATGATTTTTACATCATTTATGCAACGCTTATCATCACCTTAACCCATCAGCATAAGACAAATACTATAGCACTATCCCACCGCATTCGTTTTTCCATTTGTGAAGGTAAATGTCGAGACACGAATCGAATTGCCAGCGCCATTTCGGGCTCTCCGGGATTGTTTCAGTCCCGGTGGATGGCAGATAAGCATAACGACGTCGTTATCAGCGGACAACTTCCTATTTGTTCGTCCCAGCAAACACCGGGAGCTGCCTGGTGCTCTGCGTACACCAGCCACAACGATTGAGATAGCGATAGATGGAGAGAGAGCTAGAAAGAGAGAGACAGGGAGAGAGTCGAGGGAATTGCATAATTTTTGCACGAGCACGACACCGAGGAAGCTGAAAACCGGACCGACCGCCGGCTGGCGAACGGTTCGAGCAGCGTAACCGGCTTGAACGAGTATTAAAATAAACTTCTTCGCCTTCGACCGACCGCCCGACGGAAAGGAACTGACCTACCTGAGGCCCACCTCACTGGGTGGTGGAATGGGAGGAAGGTGATGTGCTTATCAGTTTACGAACGATGTAATGTAATCACCGGACCGGTGGACGGTTTTGAGAAGGAAGGTTTAAGTCGGTCTCCAGCAGCAGCAGCAGCAGCAGCAGCAGCAGCGACGGTGTTCGTTATCGTTCGCTGGCTGCTGGTTCCGTTTAGGCCTCACTCACGAGTGAGTGAGGCTCTCGGGGGGCACCCGGGAACACAGGCCCGTGACTGTTTGCACTGACCCCGAGTAAGGCCCCGATGTTACTGCTGCTGCTGCTGCAGTGTGCAAACAGCGTCAAGAGGGTTTTCTAACCGTTTACATCGTACCGATGACGATGACGATGATGATGATGATGATAAGTGCCCCCTTCTAAAAGCCCAATCTAATCCTTCTCCAACGCCAGGGTGCGTTTGCGCTTGGCTTCCGGTGGACTGGAGCGAGAGACAGAGAGACCCAAAAGGTAAATAAAGTCGCTGACGATGATAAAGCCTTCGGGTCGAGAGGCCGGGAGTCTCTCCTCCTGGCCGCCTTCTAGTAAGTAAGGTTACAGCGTGACTTAGATGCGTCGCCGTGTGGCCTCGTACGACTTTCCACCGCGTGAAGATGCATTCCGCCATTGCATGCATTGCACAGAGCAGAGTGATGCGTTCGTTTACATTACGCGCCTCCCGCCATTGCGATCCGGATAATCCATTTCGGAACCAGCAAACGAACGGACACATTGTTGCACCTCGCCGGGGGGTGTTGGGGGAGAACAATGCATTGCAGTGTCTCGTCTCGTCTCGTCACGCTCTACTTGATGCATCCCCGGATCCGGAGAGCTATTCGAAATGGATAAAAATATTAATATTAGTGTCCTTGTGTGTCCTGGAACCTCTTGGGTCCTCCTCTTTCCTTCTCCTTTCTCACTCCTCGCATCACACGCATCACAATGGCCAGAGCATTCGAGGTTCGTGATCTAGAAAATCCCACTACTCCATTCTCCATTCCTTCCTTTTCTTCTTGGCTTTGTCCATCGTGATGTGCGTGTGCGTGCGTGATGTGAGAAAATTTATTTCTTGGAATAAAGCCTCAAAATGCTCCTCACCCAGAACAATTGGTCACCATCATGCGCACCAGCAGCAGCAGCAGCAGCAGCATCGGGATCATCATCATCATCGGGTTGACAGCATCAGAAGAGCACGAGGGCATCAAGAAAGAAACCATTTTTGAAGAGACACATACTGGTACTGGTGATGTCTACCAGCAGCAACGACCTGTAAGGCGTCCTTTTGTGATTGTCCCTGGGGGTGATTTGATAGAGAACGAAACGGAGGCGGTGGTGGTGCTACGTGGCAAATGAAATGGAAGCAATCCGTACGCCGGACCGGATCGGTCCCCTTGTCACTTGTCTTGACCGTTTTTCGTCCGTGTTCGTGTTGGTTTTCGGTATCGGCCTTGTGCATTGTGAGGTAGCTATAGGCAACCCAAGGGTTTTAGCAAAACTAAAAAAAAAGAACCCTGGGCCCGGCCAGTCCCGGGCGTAAACCTGTGCCCGATGGATTACCACTCAGTGCCCCCTTTTTTCGGGACACATCCTCGGACTCCCTTTATGCTTCGATTATGCTCACCGTGCCCTGGAACGGTGGCACAGAAGGAAGGGAGCACAGGGATAAAAAAAAGAAGAGAAAATGGGCGAAACAAAAAGGCTGCGATCCTTCTTCGCAGGTCGTTCCGTCGTCGTCGAGATCGGATGTTCACACCTGTGCCAATGCGAGGCTCGCCACGCGGGGTTTCTCCTTCTCCGTTCTCCGTTCTTGGGTTAGGATTAGAAAAGAATGAATCCAAGGGACGAGAGAGTGAATTTATGTTTTTTTATGCTCACTACCATGCTACCCTCGTTTTCAATCCCCATATTCCCGATATTTTTAATTTCCCTTTTTTTCCTTTATCCCTTCATTACCTCGTGCCCTTCGTGCAAGCGAGCGATCGAGAAGCGATCATTTAGGGGCCTCGATCGGTAGCTACCGATAAGCGACCTTTCCTATGACCTTTCTATCCTCTTCGTGTGCAAAGTGCACAGAACGAACGAAGGCGATGATTAGAGGCAGGTTGAGGAGGACCTTCAGGCCCGGACCACCTCTACCATTATCGATCATTCGCGAACGCGAACACAAATTGAGGTCACAAACGCCCGAGGACCAGGTACGCTCTCCATGGTATTCAATTCCATTTGACGTCCACCGGACCGATTCAATCGAACAGAGGGGTAGAGAGAGCGAGAGCGAGAGAGCTCTTTTGCAAGATTATGAACTGATGCGTACCCTTCGGCTGTGTGTGTGTGTTTGTTAATCTCCATCTCCATCTGCATTTAAGGCAACTGCAACTTGGACACGGTCGGATTGAGTTTCTATGCGGAATGCAACCGAACCGAAGCGAAGGATCTCCGGAAAGCCAACTCGTGCGTGACGACGACGATCCTTTTTTGGGACGCAGTAGTTCGCCATCGCCTACTACGCTAAGAAGCTAGCGCATTCAATAGACGACAAGTGAAGGATATCACGAGCATCCTTCCGACAATAGCGAACCTTTTCGCCATTATTTGCGGAATGTCTTTACGACGGAACACAACGGAACACACGTTCGCTCCAACATCCCGAGGACCTTCATCTGGAGGATTCCACCACTGCGTAAAAAGCCTTGTTCTGGATCGCGAAAGTATTTTCATTCGATTAGCATATTTTGCATCTGTTCTCGCGCGCATCCCTCGAATCCCGATCCCGAAGCGCGCGCGTACGAAGCGTATAAAGCGCTAATGTTGGCGGTTGGCGTCTTCTCAACTTCCGCCACATTACTGTCGAACGTCGTAAGTTACAAACTCAATTGGAAAGTTGCAAATCTCTCACTCTCTGTTTCGCGGCACTTCCTTGCCGCGTTGACGTTCAACTTCTTTGTTCCGTCCCCCCATTCCTCTTCCTGGCGGCCCTATTCCGGTGCCCAAGGCGACACACACTGAAGTGCCTTCCCGGGCCTTCCCTCGGCACGGGATTCGGAAACGTTTTAATCAAATTATAACATCCTGTGGCAGCGCGACTTTCGCGTTTCCGAGGAGCGAAGATTAACTTCCGCTGCTCGCTGTTCGCTCTTTGTTCGAGGCCAGCCCCTCGGCTGGGGCTTAGAGCAAAGGAATTGAATCGTTTGATGGCCAATAGGGCATGGCCTCAATGGGTCCCTAGCCTATCTAGCTGCTAGCGAGTGAACAACTCAACGTTGTTCCTTTCTCCCCAGGAAAATCCCCGAAGCGCCACAGGCGCCTTGGAATGGAGCCCGCTCCTCCGTTTGCTAGTCGAGAATGATGAAAATTATGATTTAGCTCGTGTTAACTAACGAGTAAACAAGCCCCTCAGCACTCCGAGATTCCGAGGATTGCCGAGGCGAAGCACCGAGGAGGAAACAAAGATGCTTCCGATCCGAAGGCTCGCTGTTGTTCCCGTTGATTTGCTGCCTTCCTCCCGAATGTGTGAGTGTGTGTATGTGTGTGTGTGTGCGGCTTCCACAGAGACTTCTGGGAAATTCCCGGCCAAAGACCAATTTCATCTCGCTAACTAATACCGCCCCCGGGTCGAACGGAGCGCTCGGTGGTTGTAAAAATTGCTTTCGGATCGCCGCTCCACCGTAACGGGGACGACGTGGCCTAGGAACGATATCCTAGAGGTGTTAACTGCCCTAGACAGAGTACGTCAACGGGAGTTTGCCGAAACGAGTGGCGTCCCTGTGCGCAGAAGACGCAAAAAAAAAGCCGGGAATCGAGGGAAAAGAAAAGAGGCAAATGGCGAAATAAAAAAAGAAAGAAAGAATGAAGTAAAAGCGACGTGGCCAAGATAGGAAATTTGATTAAAATTTAAATCATCTCCACTTGCTACTACCCGTGTGCCGGAGCCTCTCGACCACACCTTCGAGGGCTGCAAAAAAATGTTAATTTCGTATCCAAAGTTCCGTCCGTCTTGTGAGTGGCCGAACCGGATGCTGTAGCTGATTGTTCCCTCCCGAATGCCCGGGGATCCCGCCGCCCGGATTAACTGGTGTTGATTTGATGTGCCAGGCTCCGGTGTGGGGGGAGGAAACAAGGAGGAGACGCCCACAACACGGGAAAGAGAAAAAAATGAAACAATAAAAAATAATG
>NC_064875.1:2210000-2255000 GCF_943734745.1 Anopheles darlingi | reverse complement strand
TTTTTCCTGATTCTCCTGTTTTCCTTTTTTTTTGTTTTTTGGGTTCGTTTTTCGGGAGTTTCTCATGTCCACGCCACGGTGCATATGCTGCACGTTCCTCAGGCAACAGACTGACACACACACACGGCGAGGCACGCTAGATAACTATCTGCAAAGCTGCAATCGAAACGCAACGTTGCGCTGAAACCGAACTATGGGAGGCCATGGATTGTGGCCCAAACTTTGGCCGCCACGAGAGAGAGCATGTGTTGCCGAGGCAACGGACCAGGAACCAGGGGAGCTGAAAGGATTTCGCAGAAAGTTGCTAAAACCCCGCAGCACGGGCACTGGCACGGGCTTTTTGTGTGTTCGGGGAATTCCTTCCTTTGTCCAGCCATTGTACCGTGTGTCCGGTTTGGAATTGAGTATTTTTTTCCCCCCGCGCTGTTAAATTGGAAATGGAAATTCGTGATAGAAAAAAAAATCTCAACATCAAAAATGACATTTCTACTCAAAAAAAAAAACTAAATCCGGGAAACTGCCACCCCCGGATTCGCACCTTCACACGCTCGACCTTGCACGTCCAGGAAACAGCTTGCACTAAGGCAGTGGCCGCATGCACTGCGAGGAACTTTGCGAACTTTTTCGACTTTTCCGTGTGCTCGCTCGCTGGGAATGGGGAAAAACTCTCTTACGGCAGGCTCGTGGTGTGAAACGATTTCACACCTACACCGCAATTATTGCCGACGCAGCGAGGCAACACATATTTGGCAGTCGTTTTGTCCCATATTTCGGTGACACTTCCTCGGGGGAGGAAAGTAGAGAAAGTAATAGTCAGTGGCGGGTGGAGCGAGGACAAGACAGCCGCAAGGCAACAAGGCAACGTAATAAAGTCGACGGATTTATTGCGCGCGTGACAATCGTATGAAGTAGCAGTAGGTTCTGGATCAATATTTCGGATCTGATTTCAATACTGAGCGACAAGCGACGAGGAGCGAGCTCAGAATTCCTAGAAAAGAATGATAAGAACATCTCTTACAGCCTCCGGTGATTTCGCCCGGGAACGGGACCAACTTCAATTTCGTGCCAAAAGTCACACACACACACACACACACCTTGATCGACACACAGATCAACGATTCACAAAAGTTTCCAGCCAAATTGGAAGCCTGCCCGGGGAGTACACAGTAATCCGCCCTTCTCCCCAAAGTGAACGCTCGTTATCGGTTCCCGGGGTTTTGATGGAAGTAGCTACGAGGCGACTGCGTTCCGGTGGTAAGATATCGAATTGATTCGACATTGTCTAACGAGTCAAGGGATGCCGCAGATGCCTCGGAGCATCTTCTAGGCCCCCTCCCCTCCAGGAGTCGAAGGCCTCTAGTAGCCTCGTTCCGCGAAGTGCCAAACAGTAGCCGGGGACCCGGATCGGTTGAAAGCATTTCTTTCCTCCGGTGCTTTTGTTTTGTTTTATCGCTCACACACACACGGGCTGTAGTGTGCACACAAAAAGAAGAAGGTCCTTTTTTCGGGTACGAGGACATTACGGGATAACAAAAACATACTCACACACACACACACATACTCTCGGTTCTTGCCGGGTTCCTACTGGCCCGAAAACCCACAGAACCGTGTGCGTGTTGCTGTTGCTTTGGAGTGAACATAAATTGCCATTCAGGTGTAATTTGTCGCTTCGAAGATAAAACTCCCGAGCACACACACACGCGCACACACGCACACGCTCGGGGACAATCCGTGCAAAACTGATCAACGGTGCTGGCGTCCTCGACGGGGACCCCTTGGATGAGCTAAGCCGACAATAGCTTTATGAACACAATTAGAAGCAGAGAAAGAATGAAAGGTGAAAGGACCTTCGCACAGGATTGACGCTCTTGACGAGAGTTCCCCGTTCACCTCACGACCATCTTTGCATCCCCTAGTCCCAAGATAAGTGCAATTTATGTGTGCGAATGTTTGAGGTTACGACCTTTCATCTGTGGCCTTTCCTCTGTCCGTGTGCCATGGTGGTGCCTTTCGGTTTGCGGAACGATTTATTGAATTGTTGTTCGAGCCAGGCCCGGTTCGAGCCTGAAGGGTTTTTCCTTCGCGCTCGGCTATCGAATCCAGGCGTATTAATCGTCCCTTTTGTGTGCATTTGATGCTGCGGGGACAATGACTCGAGGTTTCATGTCTCGAGCCGGCGATAAGTCGTATTGTGAGCCGAAGCATTGTACCTTCGATTCCGATTCCGATATTGTGTCCCTTTGAGTTGAGTGACACTTAACCCGGGGCATAGAATCCGGGTATTATTTTTTCCTTCCTTTCTTTCTGAAGACCAGGATCAGTCTAATCATCTGTCTCATCAGCGGTAGCGCATCGAATGGGACCGGGAGCATAATTTATTAATTTATTAATTATCCAACACCATCCTAGGGGATTATTCAAAATGGAAGATTTAAATAACAGAACGGAACGGAAACA
The DNA here is from genome assembly GCF_943734745.1 of Anopheles darlingi. Classification (NCBI taxonomy): domain Eukaryota; kingdom Metazoa; phylum Arthropoda; class Insecta; order Diptera; family Culicidae; genus Anopheles; species Anopheles darlingi. Next base: position 2,252,543 of record NC_064875.1, on the reverse strand, counting down.
TTAGCTCACACCGCAAAATCGGGCGAGGCGAACCCCAAACGGTGCGGTGGCTTCATTTGGGATTAATATCCCCCTCTGCCAATGCATATATTGCCCGTGTCCGTGAATTCGGTTCCCGCGTTCCACCACCATCACCACCACCATGCACTTTATGTCACTCGACACGCTCGCCATTTCGGTTTTATGTTCGTCGTTCGTTTATGCTCTTCAGTTTCACAACCACATGTGGTCCCCGCCTGCGTGGCATCTTTTTCTGGATGAGTTTTTATGAATATTTTTTTTTCTTTCGGTTCTTCGGTTCGCTGATGGCTTTCTCCCATCGCAAACACACACACGCACATGGTATGGCCACAACATAATGCATCAGCAGCAACGAAACAAAACGAAACCAAAAACCAGAAAAGAAAAGAGAATCTGCAGCAGAACAATCAAAATAAGCCGAATACCGGGGGCCGCGAGAATCGGTTTCGGAGACTGCACTCGTCGTCGCCGTCGCCGTCGCCGTCGCTGGGTGTACACCACGGTGGTGGCCTCCCCGCGAGAGAAGCAAAAAACAAACCGAAAAAAAAGAAACACGAAAACAGACAAACGGACACGCAGCCGCCAGCAGCAACAGCAGCAGCAGGCCCTTCCACAATTTCCACATTTCCATCGCACAGTGAGCGCGCACAGAACATAAATCCGTGTGTAGCATGTGCTCTCTGTGTGTGTGCTTGCTGTATGTGCGATGCAGCCAGCGAACCGATGAATGTAGCGCTCAAGTGAGTGAAATATTTATAGATCCTCGATTACTCACCGTACCGGCACCGTGTGTGTGTGTGCTGCTGCTCCTTATGCTGAAGAAGGCTAACATAGACAGCACCTCCCTCGGGCCACACACGGACGCCAGCAATCTCTTGTTTGGCTCCGGGAAAGGATGCAACGCCAAGAGGGCCAAGAGGTTCAAGACGCCGAAAGTCGACGAAGAAGACTCTAAGGAAGGTAAGAGAACGATCCCGGTTGGTACATATTTTTGGAAATTTATGAAAGGAAACCCATCCTCACCATCACCGTCCTCATCATCATCATCACCGTCACCGTCATCCGCACCTAGCATCCTCCTCACCGGAGCAAGTCATATTTATTCCGAAAACAGGCAAACCGCGTGCGGATGTCTACGCGTGTCGTGTACGACTCCCAATCCCTCTCTTGGTGGCAGTCGTGTCGTCGTGGTTGCCCCCGTGGTTTGACAATTAAACCACCCGCCAGCCGCCAGCCACGCCAGGCCCCCGGGAATGCCTCTCGGAGGTGCGTCTCGATGTGATTAATCAACGCAATCGAAAGGAAGGAACGTCAGGCCTCAGGCCTAGGACTGTTGTGGCAAGTGGCGTTCACACCTTCACGGGGCAATACGCTAACGATCTCCCCGTTTCCTCTCCCGTTGCCCGGAATTCACCGAATATGGTGCCGGTCACGTACGAACGATTTCAGGTGAATTAATGCCTCAGCATGCCATGCCAGCGCGAGCGTTTATCTTGCCCCGGTTCCGTTTCTCGGGGTTCTGTTCCCGTTCCCGTTCTTTGGAGATGAATATCTTTCGGGTGTTTCGGGTGGAAAGGAGGAGCTGCCTAGTCTCCCTGGGCCTTTCCATTTCCCTGTTTTGCGGCCTCACCCCCAACCGGGAACAAAGGACTTTCGGGGGCGAGGGCGACATTATCATTAGGCGTCTTGGCGTGAGGAGTGAAAAGGAAACATTTATCCTGGCAGCCTCTGGCAGAGAGCGTTTCTCTAGGCACATTTCAAAAGGATTTCTTTGAATTAGAATCAATTAAGGTGGCGTTGATGATGGTTGCGGAGATGGAGCTGGATCGATCCTGGAGCCCGGCCTGCAGCTCAATGGAAGCCAATGGATGAATGGATTCTCAACATTCGAATCAGTCCTCCAGCCTTCTAATCATCAGCCTTTTGGTCCGTTTTTGCTTCCTCTTTTGCAGTCAAAGGATGAAGGTTGGTGAAGTAAAGATCCATTATGAGGCCTCTCCGTGTCCAGCGGTCCAGGGTGCGTTGATCTAGAAATGATACCGAACCGAAGCTGAGAATCCGTTTGATGTATTCGGTGACTCCCCTTTCCGGCATTGACCAGGGAATCATCATTTAAACCTCATCAAACCCCCCACGTTTCCCTTTTCTTTCTAATTCCAAAGAAACCAGGCAGATAATCCTTTGACTTGTGGCAACGTCCCGAACGCAGGTAGACTAATCAAGGAAATGCTCGAAATTCTGTTCTGCTGACGAAGGTCCCCCCCTAGGAGAAGAAGATGAAGGATATTGGGGCGAAAAATTTGAATAATTTATCCGAACGATGGTGGTTGACCTGGTCATCCCTCCCCTACACGTGCAGAACGGCCAACATAACGAACTTTCGATCCCCCATTACGCACCAATTTGTGGGGGAGAAAACATAACAAGAACATGAATCAATCTGTGTGTGTGTGTGTGTGTCGAGGTGGGGTCCCTAATTAGGGCCGAGATATCATGATATGCAACGGTTGGCAACCCCCACCACGCCCCCCCATTTCCATTCTTATGCTGATCGGTGGCCACCTTCACTCCGACAATGCTAGAGTTTTTCATTCAAATTACAACCTAAACCGGCAGCAGCAGCAGCAGCAGCAGCAACCACATGGAGTGAAGGGTGGTGAATGAATAAATTAGATCGCGCATTATAGAACACACCGTGCATCTCTAATTATGCAGTGATCCCTCGTGTGGTGGCGATCGGAACGGAAGGAGGTTGCGCTCTGCGATAACATCATCGCGCATAGATATTTGACAGACAGGCAGGCAGACAGACAGAGAGCATTCGAATCAGCATCTGTACCGATGTTGTTTTACATCCCTTTTTCCAATTCCTATTGCATTCGTCCTCCTCCTCCTGCTCCATCATGTTGCGATCAGCTGCGGCGCGATGGCGGCGTTAATTAATTTCCGTTCTACGTTCTCGCTTCTCTCACCTTCTCTTTATCTCTTCGCAGCTCTCTACTGGCGTTTTTTTTGTGTTGTTGTGTTATTGTTCAAGAACAGCTGCTTCAGAATAGTGCAATAGTGTGCGTTTTGGAGTCCACTTTTCATCCATTCCCTTTCTCTCTCTCTTTCCTTCAGTTCGTTGTTGTTTTGTGCGAAGCTCCGAATGCTTTCCACTTCATGACACTTCCTTTTCTGCTGCCGGGGCTTTCTGGTGCGATGGTTTCGTATTCAAATTTCCTGCTTCACGCTCCCGAACAAGTCTTAATTTGTCATGTGGAACAAACTGGACTTCCCTCTCCTCCACCACGGGCGGCGGCCCCCCTTTTCGGGACCAGAGATCGTAACGCATTAACAGCTCAGGCGAACAACGCGTGTGTGTGTGTGTATGGAATGCACATTCGCAGAAGGGGGTTTGTTCCGTTGGTTCCGTTGGTGTTCCGCTGGGCTGGGCTGTTCTGCAAGCATGGGAGAACATGTCAAAACCACACACAAGCGAAGGGAGAATGAAAAGCGAATTTATGAAAGACAATACCAGCACACACACATACAATGCATACCACCACTACTCTTCTCAACAGTCTGTCAACCAACGCGGTGGTGGCGTTTGGCGGTGAAAGTCACGCCACCATGAAGGACATCCTTCATCCACATCCGAGAACAGCTGATCGCCCGTTCGTTCGTTCGTTCGATTAGCATAGAGCATAGAAGGGTCCCCTTCTCCCCTTCTCCATCCGTTGTTGTTCATTAACGGCGGCCAGAAACATACAGAAATGCCGACGTTCAACGCGGAGTATAATTATCCAACCTTTTTTTTGTTCTTTCGGTTTGGTTTTTTGTCGGTTTTGGTATTATTGTTGTTAACCTGCGCCCTTATTTCGGGGCCGCTTTTGTATGTTTGGATTAGCATGAAAATTGGAACCATCCCGAACCATGGTGGTGCATATATTTTGAGAGGGCGCGCCATGATCGCGCGTTCCATAAACGACGTCATGCATGAGCATGCATGTGTTTTTGGGGCCATGAGTCCCCGCGGCAAACCGCCGGGTTGCACCTGAATGCGCACTGACATCGTAATAATGTGCATGTGTGTGTGTGGAGTGAGTTTTGTAAAACAAAAAAAAGGCGATGCTCGTTGAAAACCTATTTAAACAACGTGTTTTTTTCATAAACAAATACGCTCGCTGGCTAGCTGGCTCGGCTTCATGCAAGCAGCATAAGCATAAGCATCACCATCAGCATCAGCACCGTATCGTATCGTATCGTTGCACCTCGAATGCAAACCAACCAAATCCGTGGGTACCGGGGACACCCGGCTGCAGCTCTCTCTCCTCTCTCTCTCCTCCCTCTCTCGCCTTATCAGACGCTGGCTATTTGCTCATCCATCCAAACACCGTAACCCACCACCAGCACCACCACCGCAAACGCGCATCATGAGGCCATGCCTGGAACACAGGAAGAGGTAGTCTGTGCCGTTTCCATTCGCTCTGCCCTGGTGCCAGAGTTCCAGCGAGTCAGAGTTGGCTCGCACAATTTTTTTTCTCTCGATTTTGTCTGTCGCCATCCTTTTTATGCTGCGCTCAGGGGTTTCACCCAACAGCAGCAGCAGCAGCAGCAGCCGGCTCCATTCGTCCGAGAGTTTTGAAGAGGGTTTGGACGGGGGGCCAATGTTTTCCGGTGTAAAATAAACATCCCACCATCACCACCACCACCGACACCGACATCGTTGGCCAGCATCAGCAGCAGCACGAGAACGAGAAGCGAAGAAGAAGAACGCGAGGTGCAGCAGTGAAGTGAACCGGTTCGCGTTGCGGCTAGCAAACATTGCTCATGCTGCTCACGGACGGCTCGGTGGCCCTCTCCCTGGGCCATGGGATGGGAGTGTGGTTCCGCATGTTAGTATGTTTTGGAAAATGCATGCGTGAAGCGAACCGTGGCCGCTTTCATCGTGTGAAACAATTGTGTCCGGCGTGTAAAACGCTTGTCTCGCTCGATGCTGCTGCCGGTGCCGGTGCTGCTGCTGCCGGTGCTGCTGCTGTTGCCAGGCCAGTACCAGCCAAAGGGGGAGTTGTGTATGTGTCAAGATCGATGTGCGTACCACTGGTACGCCCGGTGTGCACGCGGTCTCTCTCTCTCCCTTGGGGATGGAACTGTGCACATTGACGAATGGAACCGACGTGCATGGATGACGAATGCAACACCCGCCATTGGGACTCGATATGCGAAAAATGCACAAAATTGACTACCGCAGAGGGGGGAAGAGTGGAAACGGAGTGGAAGAGGGGAAGAGATTCGCTACGGTCCGGATCCGGGGGGTCCCTTGACGCCGTGATGTATGCGTGCTGGGGCGAACGAAAGTTCTTTTGTAAGAGTTTAGCGAAGTATAAACTTTTGCAGAAACCGGAGCCTCGCCTGACGTTCTCTCCACGAAATGGCACTCGGTGTTTGTGTACGTGTGTGTGTGTGTGTTTGTGGCCATCTATTATGGAACACATTTTTCAATTTCCGACATGCAGATAAAGTAGGCGCAGCGCTACATTACGGGTGCTGATGAGAATCGAGCATTGGCGTGGCGTAATTATCCAAGTGGCAAATCATTGGAATCTCTCCCCCCGTGGGAGTGTGGCCGAGAGTTGGGAATGTAAAGGAGTCTGCCTGTGTCATGTTATGGGTTCGGTTTGGTTGTTCTTTGTTTTCTAAAAATAGTCTCAAACAGAAGGTGGTGCACACGTTGTAAGGATGATTCTGCACCTGCAACACGGTTCCATGGTGTAATGGTTAGCACTTTGGACTCTGAATCCAACGATCCGAGTTCAAATCTCGGTGGGACCTTATCAAATACAATGTTGTAGCATCTGCTTTCTCATATCTCATGAAGCTACTCTATTTATGCTACCGTTGCCCCATTTTAGAACCAAATTAGATTCACTGTAATAGCTATCGTTTGACTCTGGCAGAGCAGCATCAGCACTACAACGTCGAGATGGTTCTTAAAATATGAAACAATGTTTCAAATTGAAAGCAAAAGCAGCATATAACGACATCCCACAGGCACACCCCCACCGTTGTTATACCTCCACACCCCTCTCTTCGATTATCTATGTCTTTTATCTCTAGCAAACCATTTTATTATTAACATACTCAAAGTGCTGCTAGTTGGAGTTCTTATTCATCCACTCCACAAAAAGCATCGCTTGAACGAGGCAACGCCGTGAGTAGGGAATGTGGAAACCCAATTCGCCTGCAATTTCCAAGATAATGGACAGTATGTGTGTGTGTGTGGACTCACTGCTTTGCGATTGAATGCATACAAAGTGGCACTGCACTACTGCATCCGATAGGGGCACAGAAACCTTTAGTCCTTTCGTCCTTTCATCCTTGCGTCCTGCAGCTCCTCATCCACCATCACGAAGACCATTTTGCCGAAATGATGGTTGATGTTTGGTTACTCTGCTGACTTGCAGCTGGCAGGAAAGAGATAGAGAGAGCGAGAAAGAAAGCGAGAGAGAGAGTGCCCACCATCGAATCAAACATTTTGTTTATAGAAGCAACAATGTTGCTGAGCTGCTGAAACAACTGAACAGTCAGGGAATCGGAATCGGAATCGGGTACCTCTCCTCCCCACGCCGCAGTAACTTTCTTCGTTGTCCCGCGTGGTTGACGGTGCACCGATCCGCAAATGCAAATGCAATCCCCGAATGCCGAATGCCCATCAGCACACCATCATTCACTGGAGCAGCAGCAGCAGCAGCAGCAGCGAGCGGAGTACATGAAAGCAAACAGTCCAAAGGGCACTCAGAGGATCCTGGTGCTGCATGGAATGGGGTGCAATGGTTGGTGGGGGACACAATGCACAAAAAGTTGTTAACGCTTCATCCTCACCACCATTGGGAACGGGGGTTGAGGTTGTGTTCATGTTTGCCATGTTTCGTTTTATGTTCCGTGGCATCTCCATCTCCATTTTGTGCCGTTCTGCAAAACGGTTTTATTTTTATTGCAATCTTACTTTTCGACCTTCTCTCTTTCTGTTCTCTCTCTCTCTCTTCGTTCTCCCTTTGAATGCACCTCTTTCGGCATGCTTTTTGGGTGACAAAATGTGGCAACGAAACGAACCTCGGAGGTTGTTTTTGGTGAAACAACCGAGGCCAGAGCGTGGTGGATGGGTCGCAACATGGACTCAATTTGGCCATGGCCACCTACCTGCTGCTAGTGCTGCTGCTGAATGTTCAACATAATGAAATTTGTTATCGTTTGCATTCGTTGCTGTCGCTGTGCGAAAAGCGGCCGCCGGGAAAAACCAAAAAGCGAAACGAAAACCAGGAAGCAGAATGAACCAGAAGGCAGCAGGGAAGACGAGATGAAGGCGATACGGAAAATAACAACCACAAAAAAAAAAGACGAAGCCCGGCCCGCCATTCGCCATTCGTTCGCTTCGCTTATCAACACTTATGCACGATGCACTTGCAACCGGCGGCGGCGGCTGGTTGGTTGACGGCCGCAATTAGCTGATCCGCAGAGGATGTCGGTTGCAGTTTGCTGCGTTGATAACCTGCTGGTGATAGCTTATCGGCAGTGACTAATGGCAGTGCTACTCCAGCCACTGCTGCTGCCACTGCTGCTGTGTGCGAATGAACATGTTAAGCCTCGTGATCATAATCTACGAATATGGAAATATGGTGCTCGCCACCACCTGGGAGTTTAATGAACACAGTTTTTCTGCCAGCAACAGCAGCACTAGTAGCAGTAGCAGCAGGTCGCAAAAAATACCGACCAGTAGCAGCAGCACCGGTAGTCAATGAACAGGAACAACATTGTTGTTGATGCGTGAGATGCGAGATGTCGGTTGATAGGAACCGGTGAAAAGGGGAGGCTCATAAATAGCATCAGCAGCCGCATCCCAGGGCGCAGCCGCGTGGCTCGAGATGTGCTCCCCCCGTGTGTGTGTGTGTGGTCGTCCTTTTTGGCGTTGAAATTGGCCACCGCACTTCGTCCTTAACGCGGTTCCATGGTGTAATGGTTAGCACTTTGGACTCTGAATCCAACGATCCGAGTTCAAATCTCGGTGGGACCTTGCCGAGAGAGAGGAAAAACCTCGGGAAAAGCTGCTGCTGCTGCTCTGCGAGTGGAAGAAAATGCTCTCATGCTCGCTAGCCCGGCACACGGCTCTCTCCTCTCTTTTTGGTGCTTTTCTTTTGAGATATTTACTCTCAAGAACGGAATGGGAAAACTCTGCTCTGCAGCAACAAATGCCAAAGAGGACTGCGGGTTTAATAACCATTATGCCCAGCGATTACCCAGCGCAAAAAGGGAAAAGCGAAGAAAAGCGAACAACAAAAGTGCATGCATGGTGCTCGCCGGGCCCCGTAGAGCATATGATTTATCCCGGCCACCTTTCGGCCACAATCTCTGCCTCTGCCATGGCCATTACACTCCACCACCGGACGGCGATCACGTTCGGTTTTGCATTGCTGCCTGCGCTGCTCCTCTACCATCATCATTCGTGAGGAAAAGCCAATGGAAAACTCTCGTCCCGGCCTCGACGAGACTGCTGCTGCCGCTGCACAAAATAACCGATTATTTGCTCGGTAATGACAATAATCGGCAAACAATAAATTATCGCAAATTACCGTACGCACCCCAGCGTCGTGGACCTCGGCCCCCGGGCAAATTATGGCGCTGAAACAGTGCACCAGACGACGACGACGACGACGACGACGGCGAGGGTGAGATGATGCTGAAATGTCTAATTGTGTCTTTCGGAATGTACCAGACACTCTCCGGAGAGACTCTTTGCGGAGCTGTAACATTGTAGCGAGACGATCGAAAGCATCGAGGGCATTGTGGTCTGTCATTTGTTGTGAATGCGATCGTGACTCTCCCCCCCCCCCCTCTTCCACCAACCAATTGCCCGGTTTGGCCACGAATCGGTAATTGTGATCGCTCGAGCCCCTCGGTCGAGGGTCCATTCCGTTTGGTCAGAGCTTTGCTTCAACAACCGACGGTGTTGGATCACATTTCGCTCCGACACTGGATCTCTAATTAGATGCATCCAATGGATGATAGACTCTCTCCTCCTCTTCCTCCTCCGTCCCCGTCTCCGGAGACCGGGAAATGGTCCTTGATGTGACCGAACACCGAATAATAAACGTTGCTGAGCCACGTTGTGTCAGTTGCGCATCAGAGACCTTTCCTTTCGAAGCTCTATGCCGATAAGTCATAAATTTTGAGTTCTGCTTCTCTGCTGCTGCACCGTTGGCTGTCCTTCGACCCCTATCCCTTGCACACATTACCACATGCTGCCCTCGGAGGGGAGGGAGAAAAGTGACGAAAAACAAAGTGGAAAAAGGCGGAAGAAGAAGGGAATGCGGAAAATTTCCGATTCCCATTTATTTCCCGGACCCGGGTTCGGGTCCGGAGAAATGCCGCATCCGGAGAAATTGGGCAACTGTGACCGGCTGTGGCGAGTGGGACCTCAGGAATGGAACACACCACACGCAGACACCGCACCGGAGCAATAATTCATAAAACCGACGATTTCCGGCCACATCACTGGTTCCGGTTCGGTTGAGGCCATGGGTTTGGTTTTCAATTTAGTTGAGCTGCTGCTGCTGCTATCTCAGGAAGAGGATGAATGCCAGCACTCTGGGCGTGTTTGTTACAAGGAAGTCTGCTGCAGTCCAAGGTCGAGATTGTGGCTCAGAACTTGAACTTTGACGCCGGGGATCAGACTCCAGGGTAAGGACAAGTGCCGGAACAGCTCAATACAGATCTTTCAAGGACATTAACCAGCGCGTTCCAGGGGTCCAGCGCAATTCTAACCTCAATTAGAGATGCTGTGCGTACTGTTTGTGAAATAATTCTTCAATTCAATGAAGTCCATTACATGGCCCCTCGCCACACATACGCACAAAAACCTCAACAAACCGATTCCTTCCATTCACTTCACCTTAAGAACCACGCCAGGGTTCGGTTCCGGCAGCCGGAAATGAGTAAATTATTCCTTACTCCCTGGGGTCCCTTTGGCGATCCTTTCCGCGGAAGAAAGGCACGCACCAACTGGACCTTTCATCTGGACAGCATAGAATGGTCAACCCACTGGGTCAACAGCATGCGGCCATCGACGGGATAGTACGTGCTTTGTGTGCAACGCAACAGCAACAACATCGGGCCTCGAACATGTCCAACAGAGTCATCATCGGGATAGTTTTTTGGGCACCGGTTGTCCCGTGGCCTCGATTTCCAAGGACCCGATTCCAAGGGGATCGGTTACACCTGGCAACATCCTGAATGACACCCGTACCCGTATGTCACGCGGCTTCGATCTTCAGGCAATTATCATATTTTCACAACATGGCGCACAGAGACGCACACGGACCCTGGAAGGAGAACCTTTCTTTGAGGTCACGGACCAGCACCTTTTCCCCCGGATCGGCAGGCGCCTTCTGTCCTGCTACAGACTGCTGCTGCATTGGAGAATCAGACAAACAGATGAACAACGGGGACGACGACGACAACAGCCGCCCCGATATGCGAAAGGACAAAAACGGAAATAGAGGATACATATGTGTCTGTGTGTGCTGCTCTTTTTCTAATGCCGCGTGTTCCCGTGTTCGTCAGCTGACACGCGCAGCCTGCCAGCCGTGCCAGTCCTCCCGGTGCGATACAGAAAGCGGCGGCGGCGGCACCATTCGTCACCGGACGTCCGCAGTTCGAGAACGAGAAGCACGTCGGTTGTCGGTTCGTCGGTTGTTTGGTGGAGAGATATTTAAAAATTAAAACCATCGACAGATGAACCGGAAACCGACGCCGTGAGGCCTCCCCAGGTGCCTGCTGCTGCTGCAGGAAGGATTCGACGAATCCAGGGGAGACCGCAGGGACTAAGGTAGAAAGTAGATTATCTCATTTCGATCCTTTCAACGGCCAAAAAGGTAAAAAGGCATCCCGGGGAGTAGCAGCAGCAACAGCAGGAGGAGAAAGTTGTTAGCTTCCTCGCCTCGAAATCGATTCCTTCCCTTCCCCCACCAACAGATCGATAAGCAGAAAAGGGGTTAGAAGGATCCGGGATCCGTTTTTTTTTTCTGGACACCATATTCCAAGTGGCCGCCGCGGGTTTTTATAATTCTACCTCGTCATCAGCATGATGATGGTGTTCGCTGGTGGACAATATGTTGTGTATCCTGGATCACATACGACGACGACGACGTGAGAGTGCCAGGGAGTGACCTCCCATAATGGATGACTGCCCAGTCTATCGGGCGGTCTGTTAGTGACACACCAAAAGCGGTCGCACTAACGGATATCGAGAGCTGCTGCCAGTGAGTCCTCGAGGGTCCAATCACCGGATCACCGCTGGAGTGACCGGTGCATTTGACTTCTCTCCTCTCTCTCTCTCTCTCTCTCTCTCTCTCTCTCTCTCTCTCTCTCTCTCTTTCTCTGCTCGGTGTGTGCGTGATAAATTACGCACGGATGACTGTTGGAAAAATTCCATAATTTAGATAATCGCGGTCCGGGAGTTTGGGATCCTGGGAGGCCATGCCCCGGCCTACTATGTGTGTGTATGTGTGGCCCTCAATCAAGCACAGAAGGCAATCGTGGCCCGTGGCCCCTTGGTACCCCGTGTGTGTGTCGCGTGCGTCTCCCGAAAAGCCATTCCGAGGCCCTTTCCCTTTTTGGTTCATTTTTCTTGTGGGATTTTCCACGAGTGGCTCGCGGCAGCCTCGGAAAATGGATTAGAGAGCTCTAGCGGAGCGAACAGAGCAGCTCCACAAATGGCCCCGGGAAATGTAACAAAACATTCGTTCACAGAGAGACAGAGAGAGAGAGAGAGAGAGAGAGAGAGAGAGAGAGAGAGGCAAACAGAGCGAGTTGAGTGATGTTCGCCATTTTTGTGGCACTCGCCAGGTTCACCTTAGAACAAACCCACCGGTAGATGGATGGATGGATGAATTTCCACGGGCTTGCCGTCGCTAAATACCACTCCCAAGGGAGGGAAAAGGGGAGAAGGAGAGGGTCGCTGAGCCGAAAAAGGGATGCAAAAGGAATCCTTTTAGATTAACGTAAAACGCTCTACATGGAACATGGCGCCGATGGCACCTCGACGGTTTTTTCGCTGGAAAAATGAGTCCTCCCGGGAAAGCGGGAATTACCGCTTGATCCTTTCCAGTGCAAAATGGGGAAAAAAGGTTGCAAAAAGGACGCGCGCCGTTTGCTACACTGTAAATACGGGGACCCGGGGACACATGGACACAGGCTTAACGGCTGGCCGCCGCCACCGCCGCTGTCACGCGGTAAATCTTGGAGTCCATCGAGGTCACGTCCGTCGTCGTCGCGAGCAGGGATTTCGATATGAAACATTGCAATTCGCACGCAATGGTCCGGTGTTTGTGTGCATCCGATGCAGCAGCTGCGCCCTCTGTCCACCGGCGTATGTGTGTGTGTGTGTGTGTGTGGTTGTATTCCCTTTTTTTTCTGCCACCACCTCCCCGTTATGTTGCCAACATAACAAACACGCGGTACGGTGTGCGCAACGTGAATCGCAGGAATGATTATGAAACACACCCTCCCTTCCTCGTGGCCCTCGTTGACTATCACCTCATGTTACGTGCTATCCGGCTGCTCCCGGCTGCAATGATAATCCCTGCACGACGACGACGACGAGCAACACGATATTCCGGGGGAATTCCTCCACCGAGAGGGAGGCTTATCGCAATTCCATTCACGAAGCGGGCCATTGTTTTAGTATCACTCTTCTGCTGGCCCCTGGCTCTGGTCTGGAGTGGCAGCAACTCGACAACAGTTCCCTGTTCTTTTTTTGTTTTTGTTATTGATTTTTATTTAAAAATATCCAAAATATATCTTTTCTAACGGACCGCTTTGAACGAATGCCGGCATCGAGGAAAAATCGGACAAACAGCGGTTCGTGGTAAACAACCGGCTCCGGCTGACGACCGGATCCGGTGCACGTGAGGTGAAGATTTCGAAGGTTTCTTACCTCCACTAACTTCCACCACTTCGTCTCCGGCGTTTCTCTCACAATCGGGAAGAAAATCATCAAATAAACAACGTCCACAACAACGATTCGTCTGCTGGCCGTCGGGTAAGAACGGGAGAAGGGGGAGGGGAGGGAAATCCTCCTCAACATGGAGTGCAAAACCCGCTACCGTGGCCACCACCACCACCGACCAATGCGATTGATTTGTTTGGAAAAATAAAATTGTTAACCGAGAACTCCCGAGGAATGGAAGGAAGACGGCGCTCCAGCATATCCAAGAAGGACGGACCTCACGAGAGAGGGGTAACAGCTGCTGCCGGGTGACGAGATTGGGTGGGCCACGGCACGGAATTGTCGAGTTGAGGGCCTCCGGGGGCAACAACACCTCGGAAACGTTGTTTACGAGCTCACACTATTTGCTTCTGGTGCTGCTGCTGTTGCTGTTGCTGCTGATCGATCGATCGATCGAGCTTGTTTGTGGCCTTGTGGCTGACGGAGAAGATGGGACTTCAAGGGTTGTCAACATGGCCTCGGGCCACCCACCGTCCCCGTTAAGAGAAGCGGAATAGAGAAGCTTCCTGCTAGCTTCCTTCACTCATGTGTTGAAAGTTACACCTCATGCCAGGGGGTTTGTTGTTTGCTCACTGCCGCTCGCCTGAACACCACTACCACCCACGAGGCCAACCCACCCACCCCACCCCACCCCATGGGCTACTGTCCTTCTCCGATGTCGAGGAGAACGGGAAGCGTATTTCTTTCAACTCCGAACCCATCAAACAGCAGGACGCTCGGAAAAGCCTCGGCCGGAGGGGGGTGGAAGGTGGCCGGAAAAGTGTGTTTCACTTGCCACACACAGAGACACATACACACACACAGCCAAACAGCAACGAAAGAAGTACGACGGGAACTCGTGAATGGTGACTTTGAAAATTGCTTATTCCGCTCGCGTCCCGAATCTGTTTGGAATCGTTCGCCATCCACCACCACCAACACTTTGACGATGTTTGGCAGGCATTCCACGGTTAGCGACAAAGCCACGCCACGGCCAGTTGAACAGCAGCCGGGGAGATCCGGGAAGAGATTATGGACGAAAATATGCTCCATTCCGGTGCGATGCGCGTTGTGCGCAATGCCAGGAAGCAATCCTTATAATGGTTTGTCCGGGGAGGGGGGTTTTCGGTGAACGGAAGCATGAGCAAACAAAGCATGTGGAGCAGGAGGCTACCGAAGTGGCAGCAAACGTGCGATTGAAGAATGATAATTGAAATGTTTGCCTTCACTTGTAGCATGAGGTTGAGTAGAAGGACAACCAAATGGTATTTCGTGGGATTTGGGACAATATTCCGGTCAGTTCTTGGGGAATGAGACTCGCGGAGATCGATAGACAGCACTCGATTATGCACCGTAAATGCTCGGTAAAGGTGTCTGCATATGAAAGGAACCTTCAAAAGCGACAAATTGTGATTGCCTTAATACTAATTGTTATTTGATAATTTTCCATACTCATTTTAGGCTTCACATACTAATGTAGCCATGCATTGCACCTGTAAAAACATGACAATGCAATTTACTCAACGCTTTAAGAACAATCTTTGCTTATAATCGACTGAACTTAAACCAATATGACATTGAGAAATAGACAAAAAATACAAGCACACTTCGATCTGGATTGAAATTATTGCATGTTTACTTCTCTCGTACAGGAAAGATTGCATTCGTGTACCGATACCTTAAGACATCGCTTAATGTCGCGTAAATGTCGCAAGCAATGCCTCATAATGCTGCCACGTTGTCACAGCAAAAACGTACTTAAAAAACCAAACCCTCATTGGGACATACCGGTCACCAGCAGGCATCATAATTAGCAGTTGAACTCTGCGCATGACGATGACCACCAACAGAGAGACCGTGCAAGACAGAGAGAGAAAGAGAGAGAGAGAGAGTTTCACTTCATCAACTGCCGGTAAAATTGACTCTTTTTTTGCCAACGGTCGCGACACGCGACTCACTCGAGCGGACTTGAGGTAAAAACAGACAGCAGAAGAAAAAAAAACCACAGCGCTTAGATGATAATTATGGCAAATTAGCATCATTGTCGCAACACCACGGTACGGGACCGCTACCCGGCTGTGGCTGTGAACCGTACAGATGGCGACGGAAATTTCCACGATAATGCACGATAATTGATCGTCAAATCATCGCAACAACAAAAAACGCAACGAACACGATTAGCATCCGGGGGTTGGTTGGTTGGTTGGTTGCTTGATGCTTCCTGCACCCACCGGGTCCAGGTGCATCCGTTTCCTGGTTCTTTGCTTCCTAGTCGACACCGTGGAAAAGGGAATCCCCAGAATGTGGTACGTGGCTCACGTGCAGCAAGCTGTTGCTTCCGTCTATCGATCCGATTCTGGTCTGTGTCACCTTTCTTCCTTGGCAACAATTCCGTTCCAAGTGGTGTGACCGCGGTCTTCGACGAATCGATCGATGTTTGGCGTCAAATGCAGTGAGCGCTGGAATCATCCAAACGGTCCAGCTGGCCTACTGTGATTCACAATCATAAAACCGAATGATTCAATGGCCGACATTTCGTAAACATGGCGCGCCCTGAAAGGCGGCTCTCGTTTGTAGTCGGTTCGAAGAAGATCCGATTATCACCTCACGGCCTTTAACGGAATAGAAAGCCCGCGGAATGGACTCACCATCCACCGAACCCATCGATCACAATCACCAACAACCGGCAGCGGCAAGCAACAAACGCACGATGAAGCATCGTCCGGGGTACGTTCGGTGGTTTTGCGAAACATTTACGCTAATTAACATTGGCAAGTTGTCAACCGCAATCGGGAGGGGGCACTCTCCCCGAAAAAGGAACCACTGGGATCGGGGTACCACGTATCGTACGATCGGAACGAGCGCGTCATCATTAGCCAGAAATACAATTTTACGACGAGCGTCGTCGTCGTTGGCGCATATGGCTAATGGGGAAAATCGGTCGCTCACGGTGAGTGAGGGCTTGGGAAATGGATTTTTCTCCTTTGCGCGACCACTTGACCAATCGGAATCAAAGATAAGTTACTTAGATAAATGGTGTACTCGAGGTGCAGGTCATATAATAGTCGAGATGATGAGGAATCTATTTGAGGATTTATTGACATTTCAGCGGACCTTTCAAGCATTGCCAGCAGCAGTTACACCATCCACGCCCAGTACCGCCGTCAATTTTAGCCGCTAATGAAGCATATGAACTGCAACAACAACACCGGACACTCGCAACAACACCGGACACTTCAACAGCAGCATTACCAGACCGGAGTGCAGGATCAAAAGCAAAGCCACGATCACCTCGTAACCGGCCACGTTAGACACGATGGAGGCAGCCAAACCCAGGGAGGGGGGGGGGGGCTGTGACCGGGGTGGGTGGAAGTGCCGGAAAAATGACCAGACGGAAAGTCGCCCTCGGCCATCGTCGGCTGGCGAGCGAACGGACGAACGGACGAACGAACGAACGAACGAGTGATCTCATTAGTGCGGAAAATCTAATTATTTACTCGACCCTTCAAGGGGGAGGACCAGGAAATACGGGGGGGAGGGTAGCCGGATGAAGATTAGTCCGTTTGGCGAACGGTCGTTCCTGGCACACCTACGGTCCGCGCACCGAGTACATCGACACGTGAAGACACCATCGGTCGGTCGGTCGGTCGCTCGAGCGGCTTGGCTTTGAAGTCGTCGTCGTCGTTACCGTCGTTGTCACCGGTGTTTGTTGATCGATTTTCCTGGCGTAAGTGTGTGTGTGTGTTTTTGCCCCGTTGGCCAAGATTTACATTCTAAGTTTTGCGAATAGCCAGCCAACGGGGCGAGCATTTTTTGTGAATTTATTGCGGAAGAAACAAACCACCCCTCCCCCGGGGGGTAAATGGGATTAAGGAATCGACTTCGACGTGGATTAGCAGACCAGAGCAGACCAACGAGGAGGAGGAGGAGGCGAGATGATAATAAGATTACACAATTTCTTAAGGATGGTTTAGTACACTCGGTGCTCCCTCCACGGTCTTGCGTCCTGCGACCATTTTCGTCAAATTGGATAAGTTGTGGCCGGCCATTTTTTGGGACTCCCAAAACAAACACTCTAGACGGTTCTTCTGTCCTTTGTGTGCCCCGTGGTAATATGAGAAGTTCATGTAACAAAGCCTTCTAGAAAAGGGAAAACAATTAACAGAAGCCTCGGCTGCTGATGACGTCAAAGACTCCACGCCTACTACTGTTGCTGCTACTCTCTCCCTAGTGGTCGATTCCCACGCGACAAAGTGACAAGTCGCTTACATTGTTCGATTTCGCGATTCCCGGTGCTCGGATTCTCGGAAGTTTCGCCCGGCCTGGCCTCGCCGGGGACTAGCCGAGTGACACACTGAGGTCAACTTTCGGTTTCAAATCCACATCCCGGTTCAGCGCGACACACACGCTCGCCCTAGAAACAGTAGTAGTACCGGGCTAGTATAGCGGTTCTTTGTGGCCCCTTCTTCTGCTAGTTAGTGCTGCGGAAAGCAAAAAAAAACCGCCCAGGAACCGACCACCAGCACCAGCCGTGGATGGCGCTGCCAGAATTGCTGATGCTGATGCAATCGGTCAGCATTATTGCGGACGCGCGTGCGCCCCCGGGTGATGGTGGATCCGCGCTGGCACCATCAGCTGTTGCATATGGGTTTGCTCGACGCTGGTCGCTGTGTGGCCGGATTGTTGTCGCGCCACCACCACACGACGGGCATTCGTCAGCTGTTGTTGTGGATGGTTTCTGCTTACGGCTGCGCATCGGTATCAGAGCGTCGTCGGAGCGTCGTCGCGTCGTCGCCGGTCGATCGCGCCCCGAAAAACCGGGCGACCTTCACCGAGAGCAGCAGCAACGAGAGCGGTGGCATCGCGTCATCCGTTGCCGAGACGCGATCAACTGCACGTACACACCGCGCCGCGATCCTCCGGTCCGATCTGGTTCATCCAAACGTCTCCGTCGTCTCGATCTCCTGTCAATGTCAACCGTAGCGAGCAGGGTGGTGGTGGTAACCATATCTGTTACCTTGACCATGAATTCCCCCTCTCCTCTCATGCTGTGCTCCGATACCAGCCAGTCTAGAAGCGGCCAGTCCCAGTGTATGACACACCAGCTGGAGGTGCTTTGCAGCAATGTTGCAGCCAAGTGCCTGGGTGTAACGTGATTGTGTGCTTGTGTGGTTGTAGACCTACGATAGCACCTGAAACCGGAGATATTCGGTAACAAACACCACGCGTACAACACCTCGGCCAGGCCAGGGACACGTGAGGCCGGCCCGCATGTGCCGGAACACACGATGCATCACCATTGTGTTTTTTTCTTCTTTTCTTCGAGTATCAGGTCTAAACGCAGGTCTTGACGATGCAATCGCCTACTAGGACCGACATCGCGACATCGCGATGGATGACTGAGCAGCAGCAGCAGCAGCCTGACTCATCGTCATCGCCATCCGCGTCCGCGCGTTGTTATTGTTACATTTTGGCCAATTTTCCGCCGCTTTTTCAGCGCTTTTCCGGCGATGCCACCCCCCTCATTGCATCGCATGTCATCGCAAATGCAATGGGTGAGCGCACACGCCGCCGTCGTCGTCGCTTGATATCTAAAACAACAAGCCACGGTCCAACCGACAGACACATTCGTCGTCGGCCACAAACCAAAACCCCAAAAAACAGCTTTTTGGAAGCTTCCATTTTTTTTTTCTTCTTCTTTCAGTCTGTTTGTTTGTGCCAACCGGAGGTCAACCCCTTTTTCCACGGGCGAGGGGAGGTGATGCCGTGCCGTGAGCCCGTGCTGTTGCCATGCGGATCGAAACGTGATCGGTCATCACACACACACCCCCATCAACGCCCGGCCGGGGGTTGAATATTATTTTTGGAGCCTGCACTGGCCGGGCAGGGGGCCGGTCCTCCTCGTGGTGTCACGATTCCCCCTCCCTGCACCCCCGGTTCACCCTGGACAGAAACCCTATCGATGCTCTTCCGTCATCCGCGCGATCGAATCGATCCGACGGTCAGGAGGAGGTGGAAATAATTTGCTGACTCCCTTCTACACCTGACCTGCTCCGCCCGTTGCGAAACATCGCGCCATCGCGTACCCATTCATCCGTCCCCTTCACCTCTCCCGAGCCAGCGAACCAACCAGCCAGATATCGATCTGCTGCTGTCGGTGCTGAGTGCATATCGAGGGGAGGAGGTGTCTGGAGGGGTGCATAAAGCGAACGTTGCTGGCCACGCGCCATCAGCCCCTTTGCGAAGGGGCTTAACTCCGGGGGCCCCGGTCGATAGGCGGATGTCAGCAAAGCGCACGGTTGGTCGGTCGGTCTGTGGTCTGATTTTTGCAGCCGTTGGATCGCCGTCCGTTGTCAGCAGCGGTGTGTGCGAGCGCGCGCGCGTTTCCGGGAATTGGAAAACGTTTTTCCAGCCGTTTTCCAGCCGTTTTTTTTGCTTGGCTTGAGCTTGCCGGTGTGTGTTCTGTTCTGTGCCGGTGCTGTTGCCAACAACTTTGCAACCGTCTGTGGGTCTCTGCGACTTTAAATGCGACTCCAGTCGCGAGCACCGGAATTGTTGAGTTTGCTTGGAAGTTTCTGGAACCACCGATTTCGATTTCTGCTGCCTTTGCTGTCAACGATTGCTTCGTTAATCGATCGCTGACAATGTTCCTTCATGGCGTTGCGTAGCGTTGTCTTTGGCTTCGATTCAGACGAAGATGCGAAGACGAAGAGGATGCCGGCAACTGCAACAAATTGGATAAAAGCAACTCGCCGCGGATCGCTCGTAACTCTTAACAAACGGAAACAATCGTAACCATCAACAAATACAGCATTTGCTGCAAGACCTGTTGTTGTTTTCGGGGACCAAAATCCGCTTAACTCTCGACGCCAGTCCGAATCCGCTTCTCGCGGGACTCGCGGCTGTTTACGTGCGATGCCAACACCCATTTTTCGGTTGGCGGGGGGTGATGACTTGATGGCAGACAATTTGTCTCTAGTTGAAGCCCGGGCCCGGTTATGCCCCGGTGTTTACCCCCTCCCCCGGCGAGTAGCTTGCTTGCTCACCGGTTCCGGCTTATCTTATCACTCCCCGGGGAGAAAATGGGGGGGAAACATACATGGGAATCGTTTCAACTCGTTTCGTCGTCCACTTTTGTGTCCGAAAGTTTGGTTGCGTCTCGTGAAATCGGCCAGACTTTGAGTCGCGGCCCGCGCCCGGAGGCATAAACATCATTTCTCGCCGGCACTGATAGTGAGCCCCACGAGCGAGCAAACAACGCACTAAACCGACGGGACGCCGATAAGTGCGAGCACGCGAAAGTAAATAAACAAATAAAATGGTCCCCATCATCCTCATCATCATCGTTTCTTTCTTCCCCATCCCCTCGAATTACTCATTGGGCATGTAAGCACACAGGGAGATAAGCCAAAGGGGAGGGGTACGCCAATTACATCACTACTCACGCCAGCAGCGCCAGGCAACTGCATCCTTTCATCTGCATGCGGCTGTAGAATGCAGCGCAGATGCAGCCCCGCAGAGAGAGAGAGTGTTCCGGAGTCACGTTTATGCTTATCGGACAACCAGCATTCGCCTGTGCTGCTTGATGTTCTTATCGGTGCTGCGCTCATTAACAATCATCTCTCTAGCGTTATGCCTTCCTCGGCCTGCGCTCTGGTATGATGGATTCCTGGAAGTGCTCACGAGCACAATGATTGATGCAAATTTGGTGATCGAGATAAGGCCAGCCCCCAGAAGATTGATCCAACGGGAACCCCTTGCTGCCTGTGATTTCTGAGAAATCGAGAATCGCGGACTCGCAATCACGGGCTTCAGTGTCTCTTCTCGACCATTTTTTTTCTTCTAAGCAGCACACATGCGAGTGATTGACAATTTGCTAGAACAACAACATGATGGCGATGAATGGCCTCGATTGTGTGTGGTCCGAACCCGACACGTAACACACACACGACAGATGTTGTTTGCTAAATATCACGACTCAAAGTACACCGTGATGGCCGGGGACGATGGCGAGGTACTATAGTGTGTCCTTAAGGTCACGGTATTTACCTTGTGAACCCTTGCTAGAACGGCTGCTTGCTGTTTGTCTGTCGGACACACAACAGGCCAGCCAGCCCGGCGTACTACCTTCTTTTTGGGGTGGGAATCGAGCTGTTCAAACAGCAACGAAAGGCGTTTGGCATTTCGTGGTCAGCTGTCGTTGGTTTGCATATTGGTGCGTTGGTTGGTTGCTTATCAATGCGCTCAAGTAAGCAAACTGCGTGGCGTCCGTAAACGTGTCCAGACATGTCGTATTGATTTTGGGGCCACACCCTCCATTGAACCGCTAATTGAGCCCTCGACGAGTAAATTTTGTTGCAAAAATGTGTCTTCGATAAATACTGCAACGACACTCAAACAGAGGGACTCAAGCTGCAGCAGCTGGCCGGTGGCCGCGGGTGAGCAACGAGCGACCTTCGCGTGCCCGTTGGCCGCTAAAACGAACGACCGCGAGATCATATCACCTTCGCGTAACTCCATCTGCGGAACAGACGATAAAGTGACAATCAAAACCCACGCCAACGCTGATGCCCATAAGCGGCCCGGCTTGAGGCCAGCGGCTTGCGTAATTGGGGGTGGTCTGTGCACAAGGAAGCTTCACATGTCACAATGCGGTGCCTCTAACACTCCTCCCCGTGTGTGTGTAATAGGTGTTTATTGCCAGTGCAAACGCTGGCACCAAGAACGAAAGGACAGGGGATCTCATTTGTTTCTCGAGAACGACGAAGCGAATGCGTTTGTTTTTTTAATGTAAGCGACAAATTGGCACTTGCATCATCATCATCATCAACGTTGTCGTTGTCGCTGTCGTTGTTCGCTTCATCATCATTTTGCAACGCCAGCTATGATCGATCGCATCGACCGCTTGGTGCATTATGCAAACAACTTGCGGGGTGTTTAAAGTGACAATCAATTGTGAAGTTGATTTCATGGCTAAAACCCAATTACGGTCCCCCTTCTCCTCCCTTTCCCTCCTCAACTCCAAGATTGAATGTAAATTTGTGCGCTTTAAACGCGTCCGTCCTCACCGTCCCGTGCACCGTCGACCGAAGGGCAATTTAATTCAATTCCCCCGTTGAGGCCAACCGTTGGCAACCGTTTTTCCGGGAGTTTTCCTCCGACTCCTACTTTTGCGCGATCTCAGGCGCGCGCTTTCAATGGGTGCTTGTAATGCGATTACATAATCATCGAGTTATCATCGACGGTCCGACGAACACACACACACACACATGCCAGACACTCCAGAACTGAGGGCGGTGCCGTGGTGCTGCTGGTGGTGGTTTGTCCTGTCAAACTTGTCCACCCACTCGTTTGACATCCGCCACAGGACACGTTTAAGGGTGTGTCTGTGTCTGTGTGTGTGTGTGCACTGCACCATATATTCGGTGGCCATCGTTCGGCCAATTGTTTGCAATTTTACATTTCAACAACTTCCGCCGGACACCGGATCGGCCAATATGGTCGCCGGACCGGACCGGACAGCAGCAGCAGCAAACCGGATTGACGGTGTCCCGGGGTGGCATGTTTACGATATGTCCATCTACCGGTTGTTGTTACGCGATAGGTAGGTGCGGGGTGGGGAAAGCTCAATTTTCCGATCGGTTTCACCCTCAACGAGCTGCTGCTGTTGTTGTTGTTGCTGTTGCTGCTGGTGCGCTGCTCAAGTGTGTCCTGCCAGCCAAGCCAAGGGATGTGGCCCGTCCGCCAGTTCAGTTCATTGGCTATGAAATATTCAGAGCATTTTCCCGATGAACCGTGCATATCGGTCGGAATGCAGGCTACTCCCCGTCGCCGTCGCGGTGCCCTGTTCCCTGTTCCTCGTTCCTCGTTCCTCCTTTCTCCTCCTTTCTCCTCCATTGCTCGCTAAAAGTGGTCAGACCGATGCCGACCCCGGTCCCGGCTGTTAAGCATCGGCCCATTACACGTCGTCCAATCGTCGTGTTTTGGATTGTAGTGGAGGTCCCCTCCCCCCTTCCGGGACTCCCGGGAGATCGAACTCGGGGTGCTCCCCGGTTTGCCGGTGATTATGGAATTTACTTCGACAGTCATCGTGATGATGCTCTCTCTCGCTCTCTCTCTCTCTCTCTATCGATCTCTCCTATCGGTCTAGTGGCGCTGTCAGCAGCAGGTTCCGGCCACTAGCAGCAACGCAACGCAGCGCCACAACAACATCGTCCTTTGGCGCCAGTGTCCTCTCTCCATCCACTGCCTCCTCCTCCCTAACCGGCGTGCGTCATCCGTCCGTCGATGAATCGTTTATCAAGCAGCAGGCAGGCCGACGGACGGACGGAAGCGAAGAGAGGACAGAGGATTCCACGCCGGGGGAAGGGACGACAACCCCGGGATGGCAGATAATCATCCAACTAATGAAAACCCACCGAGGGGCCTCGGGATGCTTCTGGAGTAGTTGGGAGCTCATGCAGTAGCAGTAGCTGGAATAGTCTGCGAGTCCCACAGCAGGAGCACAGATCCCTCTCCTCCTTTCCGAGATGCCGATACGACCATAAGGTACCGCAAGTTATGTTGTGCCTTTGGCCGGAACGGACGCTACACTGGCTGCTGCAGTATAAGCATTTTTTGTTGGAGAGATGTGCTTGATGTATTCTGGTTGAACTAATAAAATGTTCGCGACATTTGTTTCCTCATTGAATTCGTTGACGCGACCGACTGTCAGTTACTTTCAGGGCTACTAGATCTGTCACTTGTACGATCATAGTAGCCACTGTTCGGCCGCGCCGAGCCCGAGATAAACAGTTTACAAACCCGGGGAAAAGGGAGAAGAACAGCCTCGGAGTATGTCCTGGTAAAAAGTTGGTTGAGTGACTGAGCAAATCGTTAATTATTCAGCTGGAAATTGATGCTCCACGGGGAGTCCGCCGCGCGATATGCATTCCCTGGCCGAATGAGGGGCCCGAACCGGACCTTTTATCCGATGCAGACCACACACACACACACACGCACAGAGGATATGACAGTTTGAGCCAACGAAGAGCGTCCTCAATGCCCCCAAATCCAATCAACGTAAATTGAGCATACGGATGGTCGGTCGGTCGGTCGGTCGGTCAGGCATCGGTACATGTGTGTGGCCCACCTGCCAACCAAACGGACAACGTATCCGACTCCGATTTCCGTGGTTTTCGGTACCCTGCGATGCGATGACAGATATTTCGATTTGTTGCACACGCGTTCGAGCGCATTTTCCAATTATTGAATGTCCAACCACGGTGCATGGACCGACGTACGCGATAACCGTGTGTGTGTGTGTGTGTGTCAAATGGTCCTCATGAAGTCAACTTTAAACTACTAACTATCCGGGAGAAAGGGGACACCAAAGCCATCCAATTATCTATCCATCGCCACCGACTATGACAACGACATTGACGTCGACGACGACGACGACCAAGAGGACAGCGAGTTAACGCATGCTCGTTGACAATCCTTGTCAGGTCGCACGCACTTGCCATACCGTGGACGCGGACGCGGATATAGCCAGCCAGCAGGATCGGGACCGGGAACTGGGTTAACGATTGACGCATCCGACGGGCGCCTCGACAAACCTCTCGACGTCGAGTTTTGGACGTTTCAAATCAGAAACTCGACACGCGTTTGGATTGCGTGTCCTTCCCGCCATAGTCCCGTAGGATCGCATGTTTTGCATGTTGCGCCAGACGCGGCTCCCCGGCACGCGCGGGATATACGTCCGTCCGTCTGTTTATCTGCAGTGCGTATCGTCCTCGTTTGATTGACTCTTCTGGAGCATCCTCGGTCGCGTGTGTGTGTGTCTGTGCGCCTCGATGTCATTATACGCACACACACACATTATGGTGGTGAGCTAAGGCGGAAGTCTTGTCCCCCCCCCCGGGCCCGAGTCGTCCGAGAACCCAGTATTGTGGTCGTCGAGCAAACTCGTGTCGAGAACGATTACTGGATTAGGAATCGCTTGCCGGGAAGGCTGCTCCCTTTTATGTGATTATGTTTGATCCCACTTGCGAGCGGGAAACGAGAATAGAGTCCTTCACGAGAGGACTGGTACTGGTCACTCCCTGGAGAGGATGTCCAGCAGCGGTCCCCCCCTCCCACCAAGCATCCATTTCCCAGTCCCAGGACGACGTGGCCCTGCTGGCGATTACATCTTCTTAGGGCCTCATTACAAATAGTATTTCATTTTTACTACCATTTTCCCATTTCCCAATTTTCTGCCCTCGCATTGTGGTCCTCTCTCTCGCTCTCTCTGCAGGACGAGGGCGATCATTTTTCTAATTTTCTCACCCTCAGAGCCTCTGGTCCCAGGCTCGAGCCGAGGTTGTTATCTCGATGTGTCCTGCGTCTCGTTTCGTGTTTCCCGCTTTTCCATCGCACTGCAGGGGTGGAGGCCTCCTATCTCGTCGCCGCACGGTGAATGATTGCAACTTTATCCCCCGAGCAGATTGCCGAGGATACCCGCCTGCATGTGTGTGTGTGTTCCCGGGTACGTAGGTCCGGGAGGCTCGTTAAGGAACTTCTAGGCCGGCGTGGCTTCGGTCCGGTCCGGCTGCTTCTTCAGGGATTGCAGGCCAAATGGATTACTTCACTTCTGATCGTCGTCGGGCGTCGGGCTCCTCTTCTCCATCTCCTCCATCTCCTTGGCCTGGATTCATCAACTTTGGCTCGGCATCCCGGGGAGACCATAATGAGAATCGCTACAGTGCCTCTATCCCGGAGAAGTCCCCAGCCGATAAGAGACAGGCAACGGCACAGGCACACACACACACACGCACACAAGCACACACACACACACACTCACACACACACATACACCGACACACTATCAGCATGGCATCTTCCTAAACTTCCCTTTTTAACTATCTTCTCCCGGTTTTTATCACCTCGGCACCACCGGGGTAGTTCCGTGGCATCAAAGTAAACTCCGTCTCGAGCTCTAGGGTTGGCTCTTGGCTTCGGTTCGGTTGCTCTGGTTGCTCTGGTTGCCAACCATCTCTCTGCGCCTGCTACTGTAAGTTATGTAAAGTCTTCCGGAAAGGAACTGTTTGCCGTCGTCTCGCACTTCCTGTTTACTTTGGTCCTCCCGAGAAGCCGAGAAGAAGCGCTCTGCTCTGCTCTGCTCTGCAGCACATCTTCTCAAACAATCCATCAGAGAGGATCAGTGAGCCGTGTGAAGCTTCTCGGCATACGGCCCCATACCATGCCGCTACCACCCCTCTTGCCCTCTCTAAAAGACATGAAGATTGAGTTTGTAGCAAACGTGGTTCTCTCCAGCAGCAGCCGCATTCGCCAGAGCATCGCATATCTTCTGTGTGTAGCATAATGTTGTTATGCGCTGGCCGCTGTAAGTTATCTTTTGCAATTGTTTGCCTGCCCTAACCCTCCTTCCTTCCCTTCCTTTCCTTCCCTCCCACGCCACGATTCCTGTCGGTGTGCTGTATGCTTTCATTTACTTGGCGTTGGATGTTTGAACTCCAAGATTACTCCACACAGGATAGAGTCATTGGCGGTCGCGGTGGTGGTGCTGATGCTGCTGGTGGTGTGGGAAATGAAACTTTTCGGCAGAAAACTTTGTTGCACGCTGCACACAGGAACGTTGAAAAGAACGGGGGAACGAAGCCCTTAACTACGTCCTGACACTGAACGTCTCTTTGGTGGAAGGAGAAGAAGTTTTTCCCCCTTTTTTACCGCTCTTCTTCTGCTTCTTCTTCTTCATAAATTATGATTCGAGCACGAGATGCACCTGCATCAGGCCACCGCTCCGTGAGTGAAAGTTACGTTGCCTAGACTGACGTTGACGTTGCCAAAAGATGTCACGAGTGGCTCAAAATGTTCTTTTTCCCCCCCTCCCATCCCCGGTTTGTTCCCTGTCAGCGCATCAACAGCATCGCTTATTAGAAGCGGCCGTAGTGGCAGTCAGTAGCAGCAGGTTTCATCGCAGGAGCGCGCGATGATGCTTGCGATAGTTTGCGGTGTTGTTGGGATACTGTTTTGCATGCGATATGGTCACGATATGGGATATGTGGAAATGTTTGGAAAGTTTAGTAAGGAAAAACTTCCTCTAGTAGCTTCCTTCCTGCAGCAGCAGCAGCAGCATCGTGGTTACATCACGAGTTTCACGGAAGTTTAGGAATTTTCCATTCCGACTCATGTGCTCTCACACACAACAAAGACATTCCAGGTCCCTGATGATGATGATGCTGCTGCTGCCGATGAGGCGATTCCGCCGCTTCGATTCATCACCACTTTCGGTTCGATCATTATCCGGGCATGAACATGCATCAGACCGTCCGGCCGACCAGCCGGCCAATCGCGTCCATCGCCTGCATTCCTTCGGTAGTTTTCCATCACGCCAGACGGATCGACGCCAACTCGATGGTGAACGGCCAAACCGGGTCCGCATGAGATCATCGTTCGTTCGTTGTTGCACCCTGTTGTGTGTGTGTCGGTGGCCGCACCACGTTTGCAAACGATTTCCGATAATTGTTCCCGGCTGAACGGCAAGTAGTATCTCGATGCCTTCCTTCCCAGCCGCCGCCGGCCTCGATGTGCGATTGGCGAATCAATTATTTTTAATGACACTCCAAAACGGCGAAGCGAATGTGGTGCGGCGGGCCTGGTAGTTGCAGTAGTAGACCCTGGCACGACGACGAACAACACGAGTATGAGAACGATCTAGAATCGACGGCTCTACGGCGGAGTCCAACTCGCGCTAATGCACTCGAAATCGCTCGAAGCATATTGGCTTGATAAATGATGCAACACACACAGTATGCTCTGCATAGTGATTTGTATCGACGCAAGCAAATTAGGTTGCCAACCACCGGTGTCTGTGTGTGTGTGAGGAGTAGTTGAAGTTTCTTAAAGGAAAAAAAAAAACAGAGCTTAAGTTAATATAGTTTTAGTATTGCAACGAGTGAGTCTTGTGTGACTCAAAGCGACGGTTTAGTCACAGTCCGATAACTCGTGCTGCAAGGCAGAACACAGAGAGTTGATAGCAACCGATACTTGAGGAGGCTAATAATACCTCCAGTTGGCCAAAGATCAAACGGAATTACTACCTCCCCAGAGCGAGTGTTGTTTTTCATCGAAATATGATTCATCGAAGGGAGTTTCGCTGTTAGACATCGTGACCATGGCGCAGCAGCAGCAGCAGCACTTGGATCTATTAATTTGCGAGCATTAAATTGGCACTCTGTCAAAGCGTAGAAATCAATAACTATAAACCCAGTTTCCAGCTGGAAGGAATTCCACACCCCAAAGGCCCAAGGGCCCAGAGGCGATGATCGCCTGCATGAGACTTTAATTATATAACTCTAAAAAATAACTGGAGACCATATGGTCCACACGGTGCTAAAGATCCGACAGCTTCTAAAATCGATCATCCGCATCGTAAACAAAGGAGGGGGATCATGATCGCCACCCCGGGGGATCAGCTGTTTGCGATCGAGAAGAAAACGCGAAAAGCCAGAAGCGAAAACGGGGGAAGAAGTTGACTCGATTTCACCTACATTCGCGCCACGAATCGCACGCCAGGCCACGACTTTGGATACGCTCGATGATCTCCTCGGTTTCTCGTTGCC
Source organism: Anopheles darlingi (assembly GCF_943734745.1). Lineage (NCBI taxonomy): Eukaryota > Metazoa > Arthropoda > Insecta > Diptera > Culicidae > Anopheles > Anopheles darlingi. The sequence continues at coordinate 2,223,893 of NC_064875.1, read as the reverse complement.
ACTCGAGCGAGGAGCCGTCGCCGCCGCCGCCACCGACCACCAGCAGCACCGTGAGCCGCCGTCGCCGTCGCCGCCGCTACTTTTAGCGTTGATCTAATTTTCGCGCATTCGCTCACCTCACCTGGGGCCAGGCCTTTACGGGCCAGGAACGGGTTCTAATACCCGCTCCCCTTCCTCCTTCCTCTCCTCTTCCGCGTGCGCATCACACCGTGCCGTGCCGAACAGCTGTTCGTGCTCTCTTGGGCGTTGCATCGCTTCTGCGGTGCGGTTCAAGCGTTTTTTTTTTGCCTACTTCGATTTTTTTTTCAGCACACAGCCTTTTACTTTTGCTCGCTGCCAATCGCGGATATGTTTCGCGGCACGTCCTTTCCTCCCGTTTCCCTCCCCCCTCTTGGCACAGTCGTGGCCACAGCCCGGCAATTAGCAGCAGCAACAGCAGCGACCGCAAGCGACCGAATGTCACGCGTTGGGACATGTTGGGCAGAGGACTCAGGACTTGGTACTTTTCCATTGCACCCCGGTTGGTTCCGGGTAGATGGAGGGGACGAGAAGGTTACACCCCCATCAACCTCCCTTCATTTGCTGTCCCAGACATGGTGGCGTGAGTCGATCCGGCAGCGGGACCAACCAACGACCGGTGATGTGCGTCAATTCCGGCGGTTCAGTTTCGTAACGGCGACCGGCGGCCGGCGGCGACGGACTGTCTAGTTTTTACAAGTTTTTTTCCTCCTCCTTCTCCTCCCCTTTGCTCAGCAGCAGCCGCCCTCCTATCAGCAGTTCCCACGCAGTACACTCCACCACCACCTCGGACTGAAGCCACTCAACGGAGGTTCCACTTGAGGGGCTGCTCGGTTTCGGTTCTATAGCCCCCCCGCGTGTCTGTGTGTGTGCGTGTGTCTCTTTGCGTCGCATCCCCCCCCTTTGGGTTGGCTTATGTACCGCGAGGGAACTGCGAATGTGATGGAAGACGATGATTGCGAGCTCCGCACGATCACATCAACATCGTCGATGTGTGCGCGATCCGCGAAACGCGTGATGCGCATCTCGCGCCACAAAGGGCGCGGTACATGTGCTTGTGTTGTGTGTGGTACATACATCAATCTGTGTGTGTGTTTGCGTCGAGCGACAACGACGACAATGCCAATGAGCGTTTTGCGCATGTGTGACTTATGTACTCGTTGGCGGCGTCGTCGTAGGCGGCCCTGTTACTGTTTGAAGGTTGACCGACTCAGGGACTGAGAAGGAGAGTGAGAAGACTGGGTAGGGAGGGCGGGGGGGACCATATGGCAGCCGACATCGACATCGGCTGACAACCTCCTCGCGAGGGGTGATAAAAAGCAATCTCGTGCACCGCAACCCACCCCAACGATCGGGCGGTCGATTGATGTGTCATCGACGAGCTCTCGGGGGGACGGAACGGTTTTATGATTAGGAAGCAAAAGCTCCGGGGCTCCAGAAAGTGACGGCAACGGTCACGGAACTGTTTCAATTTATGCTCCTCTTTTTAGCAATCACCCGTTAAGTGAAGCTTAAAATGAATGTTAACCCCCCCACTCGAGCGCGATCGAAGATGGAGCATCATCGTAGGGAGCGTAGCATATCGCGAATCGCGGGCTAGATAATGTCAGAATGATACGGAATTGGCGCTCGCACCCCCTTTTGCGGCGAAAGGCCAGCGCGGTGTGCGCGTTTAATTTTAATTCGAAAATTGCCAACCATTTATCTGTTTCAAGTGCTGTGACCATACCGTACGAGTCGATCCAAACCGGGAGTGAGTTTTCTAAAATGCTAAACACCCGCATGGCGCGCGCGCACACACGCAGGCACATGTGTCCTGTGTCCCGATGGTGGCCTATTATTTCAATTAAGATCGTTTTAATTAGCGCGAGATTACTAATAAATAAATTACACCGCAAACGCAATCGCGGGCCATTGTCGCGGTCCGGGCTTCTCCTATTTGCTGTCGAGCGGGACTTGTATCAAGTACGATTGAGATGTTGAGGGCTGATGCAATTCCTGCGTGTGCAATGCAATTGTGCGGTTCTTGATTGACTTCATTAGTTTCGCTGCAGGGACACTAATGCTGTTGGGACGAAAGAATGGAAAATTTCCAACTCACTGGTGCTGTTAACTGAAGGACTTGAAGCTGGCTTGAACTACAGCATCTGATATCCTCTCCGTATCGTGATGTTGAACGCCATGGAAACATGTAGTAGGCGACATTAATCATACCAAGCATCAGTTTGATGAGAAATCGTCTTAGTAGACATTGAGTTTGGTTTCCAATTGAGATTGTAAGTTGTTAAATGTTGTTCGAAGAGGACAGTTCGAGTTTCTTGGAAGAATTTTAAAGGTTGATCTTAGTTCAGTGTCATCATTCTTCACGTCTGTGGCTGTGTCTGTTTTTTACAAAACGTCTAATATCACTACAGCAGCAGCAGGTGTATCGAAGGGTGTCATTTCAAAAGAGGAATACAGCGTTAACGGAAACCCAAAGTATTGGTCTAGTGAGTAAAAGTTTCATGCTGTTACTGAGGGAATTCCTCAGGTTGGTACATTAGTAATTGACTTAATTTGAGTATCGAGAGAAAGATCGTCAGAGGTTTTACAGAATAGGATTGCTTTACGAGTTGCATGCATTGGAGACTGTTTATTTTATTAAATTTCCAAGGAATATACTTAAGTAGAAGGCGTCACTGGCACGTAATGCATCTTCATTAAGCATTTCTGAGAAGGAAGGAAAGTGCCAATTCCGATTTGAAAATGTCTGAATTCTTCTCAAGCACCGCTCCTGCTCCCCAGGTTGCTACCCCCCCCCCCCCCTGGCTCCACAAATAGCATCTCGACGCTCTACTTTTGCCAACCCGGTAAAAAAAACGAAGAAACGAAAAAAAAAAAAACAACAGCGAAAACCAACAAACCGTCCCGGGCGACAACATGTCTGGCACGGATCTGCGTCGGTTACAGTTGTTGGGTTTTTCCCAAACCACCATCCCCCCCCCCCCCCCCCCTCGCACTCCCACTCAGATGGAGCTGGGATACATTTTTCCCGCTATTATTAGCCCCAAACACAGCATTTAACATGCACGCAAGCGGCCGCGGAGGAGGAGAAGGAGGAGGAGGAGGAGGATGTTTGAGGCTGTGGCTCCGGGTTCATCTCGAGCGCAAAAGGCCCGGATGTCAGCTGTCCAACTCTCGGTGATCATCATCATCATCGGGTGATGGCGTGACGGATGCTCGCAAGTACAAGACCGTGGCCACGATGCACACACACACACACACGCACACAGCTGGTACACACATTAGTCTTTAGAGAAATTTAATTTTGGCTCAATTTCATCATACCTTTTTGGCAAAAGCGGAGAACGCGACGCGAACACGTCTTCGTGGATCTGTTACTTGGTTACACACCACGCCACGAGTAACTACCACGCCGGGTCCAAAAGCGAGATCCAGCGCCGGGTCCGAGCGATCCATTTCAATTCATTTTCGAATCCATTGACTCCACTCCCCTTGGAGTGTCCTGTCGCGAGTTCGAACCTTCGAAATGAGGTATGATTGATGATGTTTGCTGATTGGCCAACGCTAGCCGCTGGTCGCTCGAATGCACCACAAAAACCTCGGAAACCTCAGAAACCACTAACAGAAACGATGGTCGATGGTCGATGGACAGACAAACCGGTTCCGGAAGCCTCGGAACCCTCGGATGCTGGAACTGGCCGCAAACGATCACACCGGGACCGGGACCGAGGGTCCCGTGGATGTAGCGCGGAAGAATACAAACAATAAAATTGTTCAAAATGAAAAATGGCGAAAACTGAACCGAAATCACACCCCAAGGGGAGGGGGTGGGGCTCCGGACCATCAACATTTCCATTCCCCCCCAGTTTTGGAGTTTGGCCACACGGCTCTGCACCGGCATCCGGCGGATCCGGCAACCGACGACGCGACTGGTGCACCACCCACTCGTGTCATTAGCATTTGAGAGGGGAGTGGGTGGGTGAAGTGGGTGGGTGGGGTGAGGGCTTTCACTCTGGTGATTAAATAATCAGCACCATCGCACCATTAAAGCTCGATCATCATGTCGTCGTCATGACACACAAGAGGTGCGTATGCTCCGCACTCCTCCCCTTCATTCCTCTCCTTCACTCCGTAATGTACTCCAACCGTTGGAGTTGTCATGTTTGCTGCCAGTGCTGCCAGCGCTGGCCCTCTTTTTGGGTGAGGGAGGGGGGTGGGGGTGGAAATGGGAGGTTGGATGAACATGAAAGATTACTCCATCGACCACAGTGTGCACACACACACATACACACACTCCTGGGGTGTCCGCTTTGAAGGCCTTTACGGGTTGCATTGCTGCTGTTGTTGCTGTTGTTGGCCACGTGGAAGAGAGCGCGATAATAATGCTCACAGCGTCCACCCCACCACCCCCTTCCCCACCCTCGATAATGATGATGGATGCACACTGTTGTTCCCCTTCCCTCACGCTGCACGTGTGTGTGTGTCTGTATCTTGTGTTCGTCACTCCTTTTGCTGTTGCTCTTCAACAAACAAAAAAAACATCCTTCTCTTCCTCTACGAAGCTGCGAGAGACGCGAAGAAGTCGCGAAGAAGTCGCGTCCTACGCAACGCGGACGCCGACGGTGTGCCAGCTTGCAATAAAAATGGTTAAATATTCGCGCATTTTAGCATTTAATAGCAAGCAAATTGCACATATTCTCTCCGTTTGGGAGGGGCCCGGTAAGAGGGGGGGGGGGGGGGGGGGGCGGAGGGACTGTGGCCGGTGTGCCCGGTGGGTGTGTCGAGGTTTTTAGCACACAAAAGCCGCACCGTTCGGGGTCGTCGTCGTCGTCGTCGTCGTCGTCGTCGTCGAAGTCGATGGTGCCATTGTTTGACATTCGCGCATAAATTACAAACTAAAATAAACCTCCTTTGCTCTCTTCGCGGACACACATACACACACACACACGCACTAGCGCGAGGGGTGTGAGTGAAATTATAATATTATTGAAAATGCAAAACGATCATCATCGGTGCGCCTCCCGGGGGGAGAATGGTGGCCAAGCGAGAGAGAGAGAGGACATGACATGTGCAAGTGACACGTTATAGTGTCTTTTTACGGGCGCAAGATGGAATCTATTGTAATTTGAATTTTGGTAAACAAAAACCCCTTCTTTTCACTTAACTTATGCACCGATTCCCGATCACCGATGTTTATGCTCTGACAGGAGGATGCTTCAGGTGCACTATGTATGCTGCACCTCAAATAATTGCTTCGAAAGCATAAATATTCACGAACTTTATTGAACCAACAGTGCGTGGGATGGGGAGAAGGGGAATGGGGGAGTGGGGGATGCTAAGGTCAACTCGTCAAGCTCCTTCATCTCTCCATTCTCCCGGGGCTGGGGGCAATTGAAATCAATTCCAGTTCGCGCAGTTGGCTTGACACACTGTTGCTAGGCGGCCGAAGCGCACGGAGGTAACAGTGTGCGTGTTGTGTGAAGGGGTTGAAGGGGAAGGAGGGTGGAAAACACAATTTGAAAAGCCAGCAAGCAAACGGGTATGAGCAGTGAAGCCACAGAAGCGCGAAAGAGAGAAAGAGAGAGAAAGAGAAAAGAGAGAGAGAGAGAGAGAGAGAGAGAGAGAGAGAGAGAAATAGATAAAATTATAAGAACAACCCCACATACGCACACATACGCACACATACTACGCGGTGTAGGAGGAACAATAGAAAGAATAAAATTGTTAGAAAATAGTGGGAAAACCACTGAGAAGAGAGGCAGAAGAGAGAAGTTGAAGAAGAACGAGCGAAAAATCGAACGAAAACATACGAAGAAGCATAAACCGCGGGGTTTGAGGGGGTGGAAAATGGCAATCAACAAAATATACCACCCCCCATCACCTCCATCCCCCCAACCCTACAATCCCTCCACAACAGCCAGCGTAGAACAATATCATTGTTGCTGACGTGCGGCGCTTAACGTGTCAGAGCAAAGAGAGGAGAGAGAGATGCTCTCTCTCTCCTTCTCTCTCTGTCTCCGGTCAGAACGAAGAAGAGGGTAAGGAGGGGCCTTGGCCACCCCGGCGAGGGAAAAGGGAAAGGCTCAGCTGTTGCCTCCACGCCGAGTTCATCGTCATCATCGTCATCGTCATCAGCATCATCATAGGCCGTTGTTCGATCGAGTTTGGGGTTGAAGGGGGCACTAGGTTGTGCCAAGCATGTCAGATGATGAGCCCCCTCCCCACACCCCCACCCATTTTTTTTCCTCCTCTACAACCCTTTCTTTCTCGCTATCTTTCTCTCTCTCTCTTCCTCTCACTCTTTGCGATGCACTTTTGCCGTTGTTTCACTCACACTCACGCATCAGTAGCGTGGCGTCCGTAAATTGGGTCCATCATCATCATCATCATCATCATCGGCAGCAGCAGCAGCAGCAGCAGCCAAAGTGATGATCGTTGTAGTCGCGCGATGTCTGCCTCTCGCTCAACCTTTCTCTCTGTTCGCTCTCCCGCTCTCTTTCTCTCTTTCTCACTCACTCAACATGAACAGAGAGCAGCGGTCGTTGTTACCTGGCACTGTTGCTAGGCAGCCCCCCTCCCAATGGTTGCTGCTCCGCGAAAAAAGGTGAAAAACAGCTGATGTGTTCGAGCAGCGCGCATGACTTGCAATCTCCCCGCCGGCATCATTAATGCCTCCTCCTCCCCGTTCGCTTCATTGTGCTGTCTTCTTATGGAGGCCACTGGCAGAAGCATAAAAAAACGGAAGAAGAAAAAAAAGCTATGCTCCCTAAAACGAAGAAAACCTTTTAATACAAAAAAAAGAATGGGGAGGGGAAATGCTGCGTTTTCCTTCTAATAAGAGGTGCAAATGGTTAAATATTAAAAACCATAAAAACGGTCACTCGATGTAGGCCAATGAACCGTCCGCTAGTCGGTGGTGGTGATGGTGTTGGTTACCTTATCTTATCAATGATGCAAGCATACGATATACGGCCACGGTGGGTGGTGCGTGCCAATTTGTTCGAACCGATTGCAATACTTGTCCCACTGGCATATGCTACCAACAACCACCACCACCACCACCAGCAGCCGCAGCAGCATCGAAACAATCGATGCTAAATTATTCACACCCACCACCATCACCACCACCACTACCAGTAGCGAGACCCCTCGCGGGCACTGACCGATCGATATCAACGTCATGACGAGCCCCCTCCCCTTTCTGGGGTGCAGCAGCAGCAGCAGCAGGAGTAGCGATCCTCCTCGAACGCAGCCAGATGCATGCTGGAGGACACACCAGCCAGAAGGGAAGGAGTCTCCCTTGGCGCAAAAGATGGATTGCGATTTGTGCGATGCTTCCGTCCCACTTTCTCGGACTCCGAAACTCAGGGAGGGGAGGGGATGTCCAAAAGGGAGGGAGGGATGTCAAAAGTGTCGTCAGCGCCTATCACTTTTATGTCACGTTCTCAACGCGCCGGCACCACAACCGCTCGGTGGCTGGCTGGTTGGCTGCTGGCTCCGGTGTGCGCCGTATTGCCCGCGGGCCACTTTCCACTTCCATTAGACAGGCGCACACACACACACAGCAGGCCGACGAAACACACGCTCTGAGGGCGCTCGCCATCCTCCCCGGGGCCTCAACGGGGTCATCGACTTCCAGTCAAGTGATGTCCCCTCGGGGGGTAGAGCAAGGGGGTGGGGTGAGTGGTGGTCTTCATCTTCAGGCCCGGGACCAACCCTCAGCGAGATGAGGGCCACCGAGCCTCCCACCGCCATTCCACCTCTTCGCGTCTCTCTCTCCCTCTCTCTGCGATGGCGGGGCGCACGCTTAAGGCGAGACCATCGTTTGGCAATAGACAAGCCCTCGAATGGAAGGGAAGGGAGGGAAGGACGGAGGAGGGGGTGCAAGACCCCTAGAGGCAACCGATACCGTTGCCGTTGCTCGAGCGCGCCACGACCACAACGCAAAAGTTATCGCTCCCAAATACTCACCACCCAAAAGCTTATGCTTCGTTTTATGTTGAAGCATAAGAGCAGCAGAAGCATTTCGATGCGATGCTGAAGAGGGCCAAAAATTGAGAAACAATTAACCAGACAGCCAGCCGGCGAGTAGTAGCGGAGTGTCTAGACTAGATCGTGCTATAGATTGGCTCATCATCATCATCATCATCATCAACCTCGTCTCTCCCCATCTCAGCTGTTCCAAAACGGCATCGCGAACAGGGCGATGGTGGTGGTGGCCGGGCTCCAATTGCATCACCATATCCGGGACACTACTTTCTACACACACCCCCTCCCTCTCTGCTTGGCTCTCATCATCAGCTGACCTCCGGTGAGGTCCGCGTCCCTCTCCCCCCGATGTGGTGGCCACCGAGCAACAATGTAGCACACAGAGAGAGAGAGACAAGCACTAGTCGCGATGCTATGTTGCGTGCATACGAAACGAAACCACCACTCCACCCGTCCCTCTTTCCACTTCTATTTCCTCTCATGCCGACGAGATCGACGGCTACAATCATCGCGTACGCACACCAGGTACTGGACCTAGGCGAGGGTTGGTTGTATGCCCGAGGAATCAATTATTCAACTCTCAGCTGTAATTTAGCGAGTGGCAAGGGGTGAATAAGGGGGTGGCAGGTTTTGGCCCCGAAAGGCCAGCTAGCCAGCGAGCCGGCCGGCCAGCCAGCCGGCCGGCCGGTCTCTCAGAAACGAAACTGAAATCGCGAGCGAACGACGGCCACGGAACGGAACAGAGTGCGTAAGAAGGGGTGATGGCGAGGGAGGGGGTGAAGGGGGTGAGGTGGTGGCCCCGTAGTGGTCACGGGAAATCGGGGCCATTGAACCGCAGCAGCGGCGAACGCAGCGAAGGAAAAAAGTGAGCTTTTTTGTTGTTGTCTTTATGCTCTCGCTCGCCAATGCTCACTCCCAACATACTACCCCTCACGCCAGGGGCCAGGGGCCCTCTTTGTCCACTTTTTCCAAGAGAGGCTGTGGCTCTTGACTTACATTTTAAGCGAAGAGTTTTGTTGCAGAAACTGTTGCAGAACTGTCTTACTGGCGGCGGCGGTCGAAACGTCTGTCAAAAGCATTCACCCCTTGGCCATCGCGCGAGCTAATGGACCACGGAAGGCACCGACGAGACAGCCAGAGAGAGAGAGAGAGAGAAGAGGTTTCCGGGGGCTGTGGGTGTCCGAAACGAACCGGTTCTTCGCCCCGAAGGCCCCGAAAAAGCGAAGAAGGCTTCGGGGAGGGCAAAAAAAAGGAAGGCGAGGAAAATCGGGGCCAAAGTCTCGCCCACCCCGTTGCTTCTTGGTACATGCTTTCTCCGGGAGACCTACCACCCCCTGACCCCCCCCTCCCTTCTCCCTGCCCCCCTCCTCTGGTCGATCGAGAGTGATTGATTGACTTTGAAAAGTAAAAACCAAAGACGCGAACAGTGACGACGAGAGACTCGGAGTCTCGGGGAGTGCGAAGCACAAATTGACAAAACCCGAAACCCGAAAGCGAGCGAATCCTCGATCCGATTCGCTGTGTATGGGGACACACACACACACATACAAACACACAGACAGACACGTGTACTGAGCACGAAAGAAGGTCAACGTCACAGCGCAGCAAGTGTTCTTCCTATCAGCCGGTCAACATCTCATTAGGAAAATGGTTTACTCCGAGCGCAGTGGTTCACTCCGGGCGCACTCCCTGGCCCTGGCCCTGGCCATGGCCTCATGTTAATCAGACATTGTGTTGGGGAGTGCCGTGGCCGCCCGTTAGTCGCTTTTCGTTAATTGTTTCTCTCCCAAAACATCAGATTGATCGTCGCTTTGGTGGCGCGGTCAGCGCGACAACCGGAGCAGATGCTTATCGTGGTACCGGTGGTACTCCAGGAGGGCACGTGCCAGAGCATGCACGTGACAGCCCAGTGGAAACCGGTAAATCAAAACGACGACATTTTCCTGCTCCACGGGAAAAATGCTCGCGGCGCTCGCGATTTCGATCAACGCGAGATCCTGCCCGTCGTGATGCGTCGTCTCGGGTCTGGCAGGGCCCCGAGGCACATTATCGATCGTGATCGTAGTCTCTAGGGACCCCCAGGGTGGGGCGGTTTGGTCAGGAAATAAGACATCATGCTGTGAGCGACCGAACGGTGACAATCGAACGAAACAAAAGCGCGCGTGGAAGCATAATCCTCGAACCACGGCGGGTCCCGTGGTGATGCCCTCCTGTCGTGAAGGGGCTCGCCTTCCTTCCGCTTGGGGGTGGGGACCCGTTAATGCAATGTTAATGAACGATGATTCACCATTTTAACGCATTCGTGGTCGTAGCCTTATCTTAAACCCAATCAGCAGTCCCTCTCCTGGGGTCCAACAATGGGGGGAAAACAATTGACAGTCTTCTCCCCTCTAAATTATGTTGACCAGCAGCAGCAGCAGCAGCACCATACAACATAAATTTCCCCCCCGGCCGCTCGGATCGCTTTGGTTTGATTTTAGTTTTTCCAACAATCTAGTCCACCGTCGTCGTCGTCGCCGTCGTCGTCGTGGTCACCAGGGTGCATCTCGTTGCGACCACCGTTGCTCTGACCATGTTAATTGGGAAATTTATGGTTTCATGCTACGGCACCAACCACAGGTAGCAGCCCATCGCCAGCCATCGCCCAGATGACCGTTTGTTTACTAAATTCGTTTGTTCGCGAGCAGCATCTGCAGCATCAAGAGGTGGTTAAGCAACAGCTTAGGTCGGTTTGTGGAACATAACGTTTCTCTTCTTCATCTCGAGCTCGTTCGTTCGCTCGCTCGCTGAAAAACATGAAACCCAATTTATGATGAGCCATTGTTTATGTAGAGGATACCGTTTATGAAATTTTCCTCCAAATTATATTTAACTGAATCCCCTCCCTTCCACTCTGCACATCAGCTGGAAGGTTAGTAGCGACCTCTCGCTTGCGGTCTCTCTCTCTCTCTCGGTCTCTCGGTGCTAACGGTATGACAAACCAGCAAACCGTTGCACAGCACCAGCACCAGCACCGGTACCTGGCAATCGCAGCAGCCTTTTGTGTGTGTATAAATAATGAAGAAAACACGAGGAAAACCCTCCGAGCGACTACGAATGGCATGTATTATGCTGCTCTTCTTCGCTGCTGCTGCAAACGAAGCATAAATAATCGGAGCTCGGCGCGGGGCGGAGAGAGGTCGCCGAGAAATTGGAGAAACCAACATCGTGGTCGATGTCAGGTCGATGCCATTCGATATGCATTTGAATCCTCCGGGGATCCATCCGGGGGATTCTTCTTCTGCTCTCGCGCGCGCGCGCATATTTTCGCTTCGAAGCGCATTCGCTCGTCGAGAGTACCTCTCATTACAGGCAGTCCATAAATTCGGGTTTACCAGCCCGTCCCAGCGTTTTGCTCAATGGTATGGCCTCGAGGCCAGCAGCAGTAGGAGGAGGAGGAGAAGGAGGAGAAGCCCTGTAATTTAATCGTCATTACAATTGAACGCATTCGAGTCCTGTTCGGGGCGAAGACGCACGATGCACGAAGCTCCAATTTCATTCTTCACTTCTTTTCTTTTTCTCTCGCCGATAACCCTTCATTCCGGAGTCGTGAGACGGTGCCGGTTATGGGGTGTCGATGCTGTGGCCCAAAAATTCATTTTTATCGTCTTTTAATGCACTCATCGAGCGGGCGCGTAAGAGGCATCCCTTTTTTTCTCTTTTAATGGTACACCGGCGCGCTCAGCGCGGTACGTGTTTAAATCGAAATCCCATTAGGCGACCGAGAGCGATTGCTTCTTTTCTTGGGGAATCAATTTGCCTTCGATTTCAATTAAAACTCGCAGGGAAGGAAAGGGGCAATACTACTACTTGAGAGCAAGGATTTTGGGAATTGTTTTGTGGTCCGAGAACGGGTTTATGGTTCCTTTTTTTGCTTTTGAAAAGCGATGAAGCGATCCTTCTCGGATGAAAGGATCTTCTACTTGTTGAAAAGGACTTTCGAGGATCGAGGATCACAGTTCTCACGATCGATCACGAAGCATCTTTAAGGATAAGGACAGCAATTCTCACGAACACGGTCTGCGAATAGAACACTTCTTCAACCCGATTTTTGCATTAATAATTTAAACCAAGAACCATACAGGTTAGACCTGTGGTACAAGAACCGCTCCGGTGTCTCTGTGGGTGTGGCTGCGTTGTGCTTGTTGCAAGTTGCGCCTCGGTCCGCAATCTTGATCGAACAACAATCGTGCATAAATAATGCTAAAAATACCTGCATGACCCCCAAGGTAGCCCCAGGATTACGTCTTGGAACATGGAAAGAAAATCGGAAAAACCAATGGGTGCAATTGGGATGTGGCCGCGCGCGCGTGATGGCCGCGTGATGTGGTGATGATGCAATAGTTTCGCAAATAGCATAAACCAGCAGCATTGCTGCCAAGGCAAGAAGGTAATGGCCCACGAGGAGTCACGAGCCACGCCAGCTGCTGCTGCTGCTGCTGCTGCAGGACCGATTATCGATTATCACGAAATGCCCCCACCCCCCTCGGGTGGCTCGGTTCGGTTGCATGCATAAGCATCGTTGGGCGGCATTGTTGGACGATGTGCATTACTCACGCGCACCGAAGGAAGGATCTGCAGAAACTTCTGCGAAGGCAGCGAAGATGACGTGTTCTCCATCCATGGCCTGGTATGGTGTGACTATTAGCCTTCTCTACCTAAACATATCCTTTCGCGTGAGATCAATTCCATTCCTGCGTGCAGTGCTCTCGTGCAATTGTAACAATTCCATTTCCACCTTTTTGCCAAGTGCCTAGTAACAGCGCCTTGACGACGACGACGACGACAACGAAGGCAATGTCGAGTGAACGCCATCTTTCGAACACCACCTTGGCCTTGGCGGCAATCTGGGATGGATAGCCAGGTGAATGGTAATTAAAATCCTATCATCGGGCCCATCGGTCGGTCGGTTTGGTCGGAAACCATTTCATTTCACCCCGTGGTTCACGCGCAACCTTCCTACGCGGGGATCGTAAATTTGGTCAAAGCTTCTCCAGAGCTCCAGCGGGAGAGGTTTAACGATCGTCTTATAAAGAGAAGGGGCGAGCACGCCTCTGTTTAACGACATCTCTAACCCTCTAAAGCCTGCGTCCTCTTGCGTCTCTTTTCGAAGAAGAGTTGCGCCACGGCAGACGGACGGACGATGACGTTAAGAGTCCAGAGGATTTGTGTCCCGAGCGAACACAACGAAGCTGTCGTTGGCTCGTCGCCTTCGAAGCTGTAATCGTACCCGATAAGCCTCGTGATCACGGGCATCGTAAATCAATCGGTGGAAGGACGGCGGCCGTTGATGGCGTGATTCTTCATTAGAAGCCCCGTTTCGAGATCAAGGAATCGAAAGTCTAAGCCAAACCAGACAGCCTTCGATTTGTGATCGCGCGCCGGTGTTCCAGAAATGGTGTTTCGTTTCGTTTTGCAACATTTTAACCGTGTCCGGAACGGCAGCCAGCCTCATCAAACGTCATCTTTTTGTGACGTCGACTCACATGCGGGCGCATAAAACATTCACAATGCAATTCCGTTTCCGTCGTCGTCGTCGGCGTCGTCGGCGTCGAGTACAATGCTCACTACTACTGCACGGGTTGGTGTGTCTAGGGATTCTCCAAATGCTTCGTTCGCGCACCCCGTGCACTGCAACATTGTTAATGCCCCGGGACGCTCTGTTTGACAAAGGATCCATCATTTCACTGTACTTCTGTAAGTGTGCCCGTGTGCCCATGTGTGTGTGTGTCCCTCCCATTAGCGAAATGGGTACCTTTTACAATTGGAAGCCGGCGCACCGGAGACCTGCTGCAGGGAAAGCGATACCCCTTCGAGCGAGGTCCTTCAGAAGTCGGACCCCCA
>NC_064875.1:2182500-2205000 GCF_943734745.1 Anopheles darlingi | reverse complement strand
ACAGTGTCGTACCGGTTGGTGAGCGAACTACCACCCTCCCCCTTCCCCTTCCGCACCCCCTTCAAGTGGACCTAACCACCCCGATTGTGGGGTCTATGGTCTTTTGTCGTAACTGGATGCAGTTCGGTCTCCTTCGAGCCTTCGAGCAGCACGGGTTGCTAGGATCATGATAAAGTGCACCTAATGATGGCTGCAACCGATGATGGCGACCACGACGACGACGACGACGACGACGACGACTACGATGCATGCTGCACTCTTTCCGCTTCCTTTTGCTCCCTTCGGTGCCCTTTTTTGACATTTCCGCTCCTCCCATCGTGCAGCACACCGTTAAATCCTTCGAGCGAGTGGCCAAAAATGGAATTTTCGCGTCACTTCTCAATCTAGTAGTCGATGTTACTAAGATGCAACGCCCGTTTTGAAATGGATTTGTTTTCCCTTTTGTTTTTGTTGATAAGATCGTCTCTCGATATTAGAACATTTGTTGGTCAATTTTGAAGGTTGATTAGCTTATTAACCGCTAATCAACTGTTATGTGTTTAGGTTGATGACAGCTCATCAAATAAAGGAGCTCAAATAAAGCTTCCCAAAAATCAATTTAATGCTCCAAACCAAACGAATCCGATGAAGGCCATAAACATGCACCACATAAAATGAATGAACATTAAACGGGGAACTAAAAGGTCCCAAAAAGGCCCAAAAACCGTAGCAGAAGCACTCAGTGTGCAGTGGACACAGTTGGAGTAATGCGCATTCTCGTTTCCATTCCATTCCGTTCCGTTCACTGCTGCTGCTGCTGCTGCTGCTTCCTTCTCTATCTTTCTAATCCCTCTTCATCCATCCTGCTCTCTCTCTCTTTGGCTGTTTCTCTCGGTTCCTTTTCTAGGTGCAACTAACCGTTCTATACCGGGACCAAAAACTAGAACCCAAAAGGGTCAGCAACAGCAACAGCAGCACCAGCAGCAGGTACCGTGTTTAAGTTTCGTGTCATATTTGAACATGCAACAACTGCCTCCCCGCCCTTCACCTTCTCCTTCGTCAGTCCTCACGCCGTAGGCCAGCACACTAGGCCAACCAGCCAGCCAGCCAGCACCAACCATTCCACGACACTTCCATGTGCGCCTCGCGTGTGTTACCGAGGCCAAAACGGGTTTTTTGGTATGGACTGCGGCTGCTGTTTAGGCTCGTCCGACTCCAACACTCTCTATCTGTGGCTCGCTCGCTCGACTCGTTTTGGGGGTGTGCGGTTAAAACGGTCAACCACCACCACCACCACCCAACCTCACACCAACCGAAAAAAGGGAAGGAAAACCTCCCAGTGTGCAGTGTCCAACACCAAAAGCAGCATGCGCATATGCATGGCCACAGACCAGTGACCGAGGACCGAAGAGGACCGAGAACCGAGAACCGGGCGGCTGGGTGGTGGTCGTGGTAGACCGACGAAATGGTTTTGCAAAATGCTAGAAATCGAAATGGGCATTGGTGCTATTTGAATTTTGATGAACTTTTGGCGCTGGCCGGTCTGTGGCCGGAGGAGTGAGGTTTGTGGTTTTGCGTGCAGTGCCGGCCGGCCGGGGGGGTGCTTTATCCATTTTGTATCTCTTCATCATCATCAACAGCAGCAGTAGGAAGCATCGAAAAACTCCCAAAAAATTGAACTGCAACTGGAAAGCACTAAGGGACGAAGTGTTAAACCGGAATACTATAAATCGTTCGATGACTATATGGACTGCACTAAGCGCCCTGTGTGTGTGTGTTACATACATACCCAGGATAGGACAAAGAGAGCGTTGAGGTGAGTAACACATTGTGAGCAACTTTGGCCAATGGCCCGGTTACACACATATGCTCGGGCTGACAGCGCCGCCAGCGCATTGATTTATGTTTGCCGCGAGCTACGAAGCGTGAACCGCGCCAACCGGAGTAACCGGAGTTACATGCATGGTTCCGATTCTCTCGATTCCGTTTTTACGAGCCTCAAATAAAAGGGCCTCAATGGTGACGGACTTAGAGACTTTCTCAAATGTCACGGAACCACATGTTATCCGGAGCCGGAGTCGCTGGGCACAAAACCGTTTCGATTGTGTCGCGTTCTCTGCGGGGGTTTTTCTCATGAACTGGATGACGTTCTGCGGTTCTGGTGTTAAATATCATCGTTCCGAGGAACTTTGGTATAAATAATTTCTTTTTAATAAACCGTGAAAGGAACGCGACGAGAGATGACGAGGGCCGCGATGGCCGCTAGAACACTGCTCAGTCCAAATGTCACGAACGTCTCCATGTGTGTGTATGAAGAGATGGCGAGAAGAGATTTATAGGGTTGTGAGTAGCGTGAAATTGAACCACTGCATTGCTTATGCTACTGAATGCACCAGAACCACTCCGTTGCAAGTGTCTTCGATGTTCCTTCTCCTCCTTCTCCGTCGTTACGCATCGTCATAATTCTTTCTCGTTCCAATTAATGCCAGCAATTCAATCCAACGACTCCACGGCTGGTTGCTGCGTGCGTGTCGATGACGAGCTGGATGGATCACGCGTGACATCCCGCGACTTGATGTCCACTTGTCTGTGCGACTCACGCATCGCAGAGAGAGAGATCGATTACCAAACTGACGGTCGACGAGCGCCATGGCCGTCGACCTAATTGATGCGACCGGAACCCAGAGCCAGAGCCAGAGCCAGAGCGGCGCAATCGCGAACCCAAAAAACACAGGCACCCGGCGGATCACGGGGAATCAATCTGCACCAACGGAACGGAACGGAACGGAACGGAATGGAACGGAACGGAGCGGATCGGAACGAAGCGCGAACGCGAATACGTCCGGACGATGGAGGGCGCCATCGTGAGTACACGCGGTACACACGGTCCGGGCGACCCGAAATCAATTAGTCACTCCAGTCAAGCAGCAAAATTGGATCAAATTATGCTTGCTCTCCACGGGTCTGCTCGGGTCCTCGGCCTCGGTTCTAGGTGCCATTGATTGCCGGAGAGGAGGCAGCGGAGAGTGAGAGAGAGAGAGAGGAGCTGGCGTGCAATCAGCATCAACGAATTTGTTCTTCCGCGTGGTGGTGGCCACCGATGCTGATGCTGCTGCTGGGACTGATGCTGATTTTTGGTTCCAGGCCAGGAGGGCTGCTCTCTTTCGTTTCCGACGTTCGATTCCCCCATGCCCTTCACCGGTCACCAGGTGTGTGTGTGTGTGCTGTGAAAGAGAGCGATGAAATCACCGAAAACACGATCGAAAACATGAAACGATCGATTCGGTTTCGAACGCACACGGAACGAAATTACACCCTCCGCGAACGCGTCGAGACCGCTTTTCGCCAGGGACCAGAGGGTCTAAGGTCCGGGGCCGGGGACGTTAAGGGAAAATAAACAAAATAATTATGCTCGATGCTGGAAGCAGCACGGGAAGTGAGCAGCATGATTTTCGGCCCCGAAGAGGAGAGGAGAGAGCAGGGCAAGGGAGGGAGGTGGGCGGCGCAATTGCAAGAAATCAATTTGCTCCGCACGCTTTATCGCTCATGCGTGGCCGAAACCGATCAGTCAAATGTGCCGGTGAGACTCGCCGGAACCACCACTTCCACCACCACCCCCTTGCGGGTGTCACATCTTGGGTGCAGAGGGCCATTGTTTCCGGTTGCCCTTCAAAAGGAAAAGGGAAGAAAATCGAACCGTCCGGTTGCCGGCCGTTCGTTGGTGCCGTTGCTGTTGCCTAATGGTTGCTGCCGACAAATGGGGGGTTGCTTCGATTAATCGTTCGTTTCGCGTCTCAATAACCCGACCAGACGGTCGAACGCAAGTCGATGTGTCACTCGCTGCACGCGACTACTTCGATGTTGAGAGCAGCTTGTGCACACTCCACGTCGAATACAAAGAGTATTGGCATCACTAAAATGTTTCAATAACTGATACTTTGATCAGAATAACATTGCTCTAAAATTAAAACTATAAAATGATAAATTTAGCGAAAAGGAAATTTAAGCAACACGTTGACCTTGAAACATAAAATCCATAAAACATGTTTTTCAAACGCTTATTTATATTGTGTAGTTACCACTTGTTTACTAACCAGCCTTCGTGGCGCAATCGGTTAGCGCGTTCGGCTGTTAACCGAAAGGTTGGTGGTTCGAGTCCACCCGGGGGCGGCGAAACTTTTTTGCCTTTTTCTCGTTACTTCTGTGTTCCTCTTATCTCATCAAACATTTAAACGCTTTAATAGCAATGTTTTTAAAGTGGTTTATATTCGTTTTGTGAATTTTTAATTATTTAAATGAAGTGTATTCGTCTCTGTGGTGGACATTTACCATAGTGCACCAACAATCGCTCCGGTCCCTGCTCGGTCACTAAATGCGATTCGACTCTACACCCGCTACTCCCTCTTCTCCTCTCCCACCGAACGAGATGACGGACGTCCAGTGGTCACGCGGCGATGCAGAACGATCACCCAGCAGTCGGAGAATCGGACATCGGAACGACCGAAAACAACGTTTTCCTTTGTTTTCTCGCTGGGGCAACCCCCTCCCCAGTGCGGGTGCGGGTCACCAAGCCGGTACACACCAGCAGGAGGACAGCCAGACTTGACTGACTTTGAGTGACTTTGGCACGGTGGCGGTGGCCACTTGATTCGCGCATTTTCCAAGATACCTTCTGCCGAACGTTCTGCATCGTTGCTCATCGGTGCAGAGGGAGAGTAACAGAGGGGGAGGGGGTCCTCTATTGTCTTACGGGGCGCATCCGATTGTCAGATTGCACCGAACTCAATCTGGCCCATCGGATGGACGATCAGACGTTGCGCTGGAACCGTTCCAGCAAATCCATTTTCCCGTCAACCAGACCCCGAAGGAGCGAGAGAGAGAGAGTCGGGAAAGCGTTTTGTAAACATTTTCATTTCCAATTTCAGCACAACGGGCTCATGCCCCTAATGCCCCTTCTAAGCACTCCAAGAGGAGATCTCTTCCCGGACCCGGGAGTTAAGCTCCATTAATGCAATCATCATCGACGTCATCATCAGTGGATGCCAACCGCTAGTATCCTCGCCTGGTGCTCCGTTGGCACAAACAATCAATATCTATTTTGAAAACAGCTCGTCGAGCGGCCTGCTCGAGCCGGCCAGGCCACCTCCTTCATTCTCCTCGAGATGTCTCGAGTGAACTGCAGCCGCACCCCCCTGGGGAGGTGGCACTGGACAGACTGCACTCGGAAATCTTGTTTGCAATGCACTCCGCGGCTGGTGCAACAACACAAGCGGGCTTGTTGCAGTCGGTGCAATTGCAGTTCGAGTGCACGAGGAACACGAGTGGCCGGTGGTGGTGTTGGTGCTACATCAATCTAGGTCAGTTTTATTAGCAAACCCACTTGACTAAAGTAATAAAATTAATGAAATAATAATCTCAACCACCCAGTTACGATGACCAGACCAGACCCGACCAGACCGACCGAGGCTGGCCAGAGCGAGAGGTCCTCTACTGTGTGTGTGTGTTCTGGTGTGGCCCACACCGAGGGTTGCATAATGATTCCGAGTCAACGAAACCAACAAACGACAATCATTTGCCAATATCTAAACACTCCTGAAGTGGTGCCGATGAGTGCTTTTAGCGGTTTTTGGGGCGCATAAATGTTTGGCGCACGGAACGGATGCTGGACCTAAATCCGAAGATAACGCAGATTAAAACTATCGTTTGGTCGGGCGAGAAGCGAGCCGCGATCGAATGTAAATTCAAATCGGTCAGTTTCGGGGTCGATCCGCGCGCATCCGCAGGAAACGCACTACGATATCGGTTTCCGGTGGTACGCTCGCTCCGCTCTCTCTAATGCAATCTAATCGAATCGATCGAAGCGACCTTGCTCCGGAAACCACCACCATCACCCTGTCCACCGGGTGTCCGGTATGAATATTCATTTCGGTTTTTTTTTGTGTTGAAGGGATGAGGAGGATGCTGCCGACCTCAAACACCTCGTGACTGGATTCAAGAGATCGATTCACAGCAGCCTCCGGATACGAAGAGGCAAGAGCAGGCGGAGGACGAGGTCCATCTGCTACGGATTGCAAATGAGCTGAGAAACCTTCGTCGTCGATCGTTCTCGGATGATGACGACTACGACGACGACGACGTCAACGATCATCTCTCGCCGGTCCCATCATCAGTCGATCAATCATCTCGCGAATCGTGTGCTGCAATTTAACTCCTGCTGCTGCTGCTGCTGCAACTGGTTCACCCTGAGTGCATACGAGCACCGCTGCACATACTGCAGCTAATCAGCAGATTGCGATCGTGAGCGAGAAACAGTTTCCAGTTCTCCTGTTCCAGTTGCCTCTGGGGTAATATACTTGGACCAACTGGATATTGAAATAGACGAAAGTGGAGCTAATCATGATTTCGATTTGCATATCACACTCCCACCTTTCACTGGCAGCTCTTCAGTAGCCGAACTCTGGCTCGGACCCTAGGACCATTTTCGATTAAGGCTAATCATTATCCAGTTCCTCGGCGCACCAAAACGTATCAATCGATTCCCCGAGGTCGAAGTCACTCGTTCAAGGAACCCTCACGACCGAGATAGTCCTTTCTAGATAGTGATCCCAAGGCCCATAAATACGAAAATTGGTTCCCCATAAATCTCGAGCCTCGTCGATGGCGACCGGCAAACAATAAATGTCGACACGCAAATCTTGGGGAACGCGCATCGAGCGAGCGCGCGATCGTTCCGCGATGTCTCACCTTCCATTTGCTTGATTGCTGCCGTTGATGGTGGCGGTCGACGTGTGCTGCAGTCAAGTACTGCTGCGATCCCCGGTGAGCCCCGGCACTGGGGGCTGACTGCGTGAAGCGATTTATTGGCCTCCGGGGCTCATCCCAACACCCTTACGGCATCCATTGCCATCCATTCAACCGCCAGCGCCTTCCACGCGGTTTCGACGATGCTTTTGGTGGCAATAAATCGGGGCAATAAAATTATAAATTTGTAGTCTGGCCTTCGCACTCACACCACCACCACCACCACTAGCAGCAGTAACTCGACGAAGCGGAGCGAAAGGCCTGGAAAGGAATGGTTCCGCTACGCGCGAACGCACGGAATCGGGTAATGGGCGAGTGCGCGCATTTGTAGTGTTCTATAAATAAATGTTTTTGGCAAAAGTGCAGCAACAAACCCCGGGTTGGTCTCACGGTTTTGCGTCAACGCCCTGCTGCTGGTACCGAGCATGTACCGACCCGCGAAAAAATAAAAAATGCTCCCCGGATGCACATTTCCAGCGCGGATGCAATTAATGCGTTCCATTGCTGCGCAATGCAATTCACGACAACGACGACGGCGACGACGATGACGGTTATGGTGGTGCGAGGTGGTGATGGTAATTGCTGACTGGCCAGGACCGGAGCTGATGACATTATTTGACGAAAGCGCAGACTGCAGTCGGAAGTATAATGGAAGAGTACCACATTACGTTGCCGGTTGATGTGTAATATCATTTCCCACCCCCCGGGGGAGCACTTTCGGTGATGACCATCGGGAGGTTCAACAGGTTTTCACCAAGTCGTTTCGTTTTCGCATTACGTTTTAACCAAATCTTTAGTATTTTCCTAGGTTATATGTTTAACGGATTATTCTCTTTTAACATTCTATTGCTTTGAACTCAGTTTCTTTTAAGTTTTTGATTGATTGATTAGGTGTTTTATTCTCTTCTCAATGTTACTCTCATTTTTTGAGTTCTTATGAATCCATTAACTCCTTTTTATCATCTCTCTTTTAGGTTTATTTGTTTTTGTTTCAATTCTAATGTAAATTCTTTCTTCGTTTTTGTTTAAATTAGTCACAAAAAAATTATCTTACTGCTTCAATCAATACCACAGACAGATTGACCTACAGTTCAGTCTTCCTCACATACGATAAATCTATTGACTCAATCGATGTGCCAGTAGTATTGATCTAAACACAATGAGCATGTATGCGCGGCTTCTAATAGTTCGAGCACCGGTTCCTGCTAGCATTTTCATCATCAGATTTCCATCAGCATACAACAAACGACAGAACCTTCCAGCAAACGGCTTCTAATGCAAATGGCGATACACAGGATACTAATCATTTCCATCACCTTCGGCCTCGTCTTCGCCCTCGCCTCCAACTCCTAGCGCCTCGCATGAGACAGCACAAAAAACATCCACAAATCCCTCCGAAGTTTGCACCGATTTCAATCTGTTCCGATTCAGGGCGAAAGAGGCCGGAAAAGCGGCAAACGCATTTTCATCGCGTCATCTCGCGCCCACGCCCCTCGTGGTGATGCCGCTTTCGCGCAGTCAGTGTTCAAACAAGGAATTCAATTTAATAGATGAATGAACTTAAAACCACCCACGAAGCGATAGGCTCCGTGTGCAGGCGTGCGCGCGTGTGTGTGTGGAAAATGGTTAGCATCCTTGGCATCGGTCGGCATCGGGGGAAAGGAAAACTTTTTCATGTTCATCGTTCAAACGATGAACCTATCATCGTGTGCTCGGCGTGGAACGTGGCAGATAAGAAGGGTGGCCACTGTGTGTGTGTGTGTGAAGACGTGTCGCGAGAAGTTGGTCCCGCATGTTCTTCTCGCTAAAACAGTACGACAGCACGCGGACAGGATAGGAAACGAAACAGATTATCATCATCATCGTCCTCCTTCTCTTCCTCCTCGTCATCGTCATTGTTGTGCAGCACACGAATGTCATTCACTCGATGAAAAATGTGTTTGGAAATGGCACCAGTCGAGGAAGAAGCCAAAAAAAATCGGAATGAAGACAACGAAAGATTGGAAATGTTACGCGGACTCGGACGCGGTTTAACAAAAAAAAGGACACTCTCGCCTTCGTGAAGCGGCCATATCCTTCCAGATTGGATGGCATTTCATCGTCGTCGTCGTCGTCGTCCATCGTCACGCTGCCGCGATCATCGTGGCGGAAAATTGCGAAAAATGTCGATTCAACCCACATTTTGGGGGCTCTCGAGGGTCCCTCCCTCCGCGAAGGATATGAATGGATGGGTTGTGCACAAAAAGGTCACACAATCACGCCATCACAATCGGAAGCAGCGAAAGGTTAATTTGAATGAAAACGGTTAACACATTTACATGCACCCTTACACAATTGTCACTATCGAGTTGAAAGGATTCGAGGCGTTGCCCCCACCCTTACAATACACCGGAAACTGGCCGTATCGGTCGAAGGGGGACATTTGCAATTGACACGAATAAAGGAGCGGGGGACCTTTGGTCAGTTTCACTTCAAACTCTAATCAGCTCGTTGCGATCAATCCGGGAGGGAGATACACACATCGTTGACGTGGCCAAAGTAACGCAAAAGTGCACGCAAATCGTCACTTAGCATCGTGTCCCGGTTGATGACGGCGGCTGCTGCTGCTGCTGGAGTCGGCTTGGGGTCAGCGGAATGCCAAATAAATTTTCCACCTTTTTCTCATCAGAAGGGGAGGGAAAGTTTTTTTGTTTCGTGTGGAACGTTTGCACTCTGCATTATCATTCCGCGAGCTTCACTCCACTCTACCGGGTGGGGGTTAAGGCTTTCGCTCTCCGCCCCATTAAATCAGATGTTATAAATTGCCGAATTACCTCCCGTCCTTCCTTCCTTCCGCGGGCGCGCGCGCGCACATGAACCACTCGCCGGTGCACTCTAATGAAACAATTTAAATGTGCATGAAATATGTCCCACTTCCCGAGTTTCCCCCGGTCCAACAGGGCCAACACTGAAGGGGCCCAGCGACCGTCCCAGTGGTAGCGTGCGTACCTTGTTTGGAGCTCGGAATGGCGTATCGGACGTAGCACAAAAAACAGGACCAACAAGGAGCTTAACAGCAACAACAGTCCAGCTCCAGCTAAGGGGAGGGGAATGTAACAAAAGAAATTCATAAAATAGTCCACCAGAAAGGGAGGTTTCCGGAGGATCGGGGTAGATCGGTATCTTGTTAGAACTGGAAACTTGCACAAATGCAGCTGATTATCGGTGGTGAGAGGGGGGGAGAGATGCAGTAGCTGCAACAGCAACATGCAACACACTAACGCAGACGACGACGACGACGAACGGTAGCTGGTAGCAGTGCAGTGTTGAAATTAGTTTTAATTGTCATCCAACACGGAAAAGTACGATTACGGAAGCAACAGGGCTCGCTAAGGGGAGCTGAACAGGGGAGGGCGCGCGTGGGTCAGTGGCACTTTGGCGTGAGAAGCAACCGAAACCCCGTGCGGGAGGGGGACGAGAAGGTATCGTTATAATCAAATCGATTTTTTCTCTCTCCCGGCTCCGGACGACGAACTGCTGCTGTTGATGTTCGCCATTTAACGTTTTTTTTGTCTCTCGAGAACACCTCACGGCTGCCACTACTACTAGTGCTACTGCTGTGCATTGTTTGATGCCAATTTGATTGAACGAGGTAGGCGTTGCCAGACAATTAACTATGCTAATTACTTTCAACCTGTCAACCGCTCGACCATTCCCCGGGGAGGAAACTGTGGGAAAAAAGGGTGCCGGAGTTCTGGCAGGAAGTGATATTAAACCACACACACACACACACACAACCGGGCGGTGGTATGTTTCGGGAAGAATCTGGAAACATAATTCGTGCCAAGCCAAATATAGCTCCTCGTAGCTGGAATGCTGTTCAGCTTCAGCTGCGCCTCCTTTGTTGTTAGCACAAGGATGCTGGACACATTGTAAGACGACGGTGTATGTGTGTGTGTGAGTGTGCGCGTACCGAAAGGAAAATGGAAAAAACCCAAAAATAAAACCATGGCCGCTGGCAGGCAAACTAATTAAAACAAATTGTTGCTTAAAAGTTGAAGATTCCTGCAGGTAGCGAGCGAATGGAATTTATCGTCCTTCGTCCTTCTTCGGTGCTCCGTTGCGTTTGGAGCTCCACAATTTACTCCACATTAACAATTAGTGTAACCTCCTGTAGCGGCTGCTATCACAAGAGGAAGAAAAAAAGAGAGAGATGGAGAAGAAGACGCACACACACACCGTCTGAAGTCGATAATCCAGGGAGAGAGATTTCGTGCCACAAGTCACAAGGATCCCTTATCAAAACTCAAGCTCGAGCCTCACGCGTCTGAAATGTGCCATGCGTCACGAGGGGTTGGATCCTCTGAACTGAACACTGAAGTCTTGCCTTTTAACGAACGAGAAAAAGCCGAAAATATGAATCGAAAATAGTTGCATGTAACGTTGCTTAATAGGATTATTTGCTATTTTATGCTCGCGCGCGCCTCGCGAGGCCGGTCTTTGACTTCTTTTGGGCTCCCTCCCCCCCTTTTGTTCGAAGCATAACAACACGGAACCTCCTCCGGGGCGCTCCTTGGCGTTCTTCGGCGTTCCAGTCCTTCCAGAGGCCGAATTCTGCCAAATCAGAATTCATGCCTCCTGCCAGGGTTCGTTCACCTTCTCATGTTGAGGCCCCCTCCCCCCTCCACCGAACAGAAAAAAAGGAAAAAGGAAGATGACTTTTCGAGGAGGTTAAATTGTCCAGCAAACGAAAATCAACGGCAGCAAAGCAAACGACGCGAACCGCGGAAAAACTCTCGACTCATCCACATCAACCGCACGGCTCCGGGAGGGTCGTTAGGCCATCGGGGAAAAGGGGGTTCCGGGAAAGGGGGGTGCTGAAAAGTTGCCGGCTCGTTGGACAGACGGACAGGCACAAGTTTTGTTCGTTTCGTGATTCGACAACGATTGCGATGCGATGGAATGGGATGTTGCTAGATACATTCTGTGCTGTGGAGAGCAGCAAAACTTTAAACGATTCTTCTTCGAGCTTCTTCGAGTTCTACATTGTAGCTGAACCGAGGGATTCGTCACGCACTTGGTTGTCTCTCTCTCTCTCTCTGGACGCACTGTCTGGAATGGGTTTTGAAACAATTGAATTTCACCTTTCAGAACTTCGCTTCGTTAGTGCTGCTGAAGGTGTACATTTTATTTTAGGTTCCTTAAGCACATCACCTGCGAATAGTCAAATAAATAGACACCACAGTATCTGTACTGAGCGAGAATCTTATCTATTAGTTAATGTTTATTAACAATTCTATTCTATTTTCACATGCAATATTCGTTTTCATGGTTTGAATTAAACATTTCAAACGATAATCAACTAATGTAAACCGTTGATGACGAAAAGTTGAACATTAACCAATATTCTAAATGCAACGCTCGAAATGGATTCAATTTGTACTCTAGCTTATTGCTTCTTTGTTGTTCCCATAAAACATTTAGCGCAGCCAACAACAACAACAACAACAACAACACCGACTGCCTGCCGAGAACAAATGTATGCCGCTGCCGCCGCCACCGTCCATCGTCCTCATAATCGTTGTCATCATCATCATCAGCAGCAGCAGCACCATGGGCAGCAGTTATTGTCAGATGTGTTTGCTACACATCCCTTCTCCCTCCTCCCTCCACGCTGCTTGTCGCCATATCCATCGACTGTCGTTAGTGAGCTGTTGAAAATTACGCCAAGCCACTCCTAATGTCATTGCGCGTTAACCTCAAACAAACAGCCATAAATCGTGGCCCCAAACCCTGCTGCTGCGCACACACACCATTGGGACATGCCAAACTCTGTCCTCTGCTGGCGCACAGCAGGGCGAGAGAAAAAAAAGAGGAAAAATAAACCGCGATCGCTAAACGGTAACTGCACCGCCGGCCGACGATGCAACGCTTAGGACACTCTTTCGCTTGCGATGGGGCCTCGGTGCGGTGCACTCGAGCGTTTAGTGGGCCCGGGGTCCCGGAGAGACACTCACAGACACACACACAGACACACACGATACACTCTAGGGCACGATACACACCGTGAGCGCGCGAGGCCTTCCATGATGATGGGTGATGAGTATAATAAATATTAAAATAATTGTTTTATTTACTCTGCAACCTGCCATACAGGAGAGGTGGGCCAGGGGGGGGGGGGGGGAACACTGCCAACGGTGACGGTGTGGAGTGGGATCGTCGTCCATCGTCCGCGGTTCTCAGTCAGTCCTCAGATGGGCAATCAGCGCCGCGCGATTTGGCGCAGGCGGGACCGGTTCTGTTTGACTCCGTTCGACCCCGAAACTGGGTCTCCAGAGTGGTGTGCGCAACCAGGCGGTCAGCAGTAGTGTGGCGCACTAGCACCCTCCGCTCTCTGCTCTCTGCTCCACGCTTCATTTATCATCATCAGTCGGCGCTGCTGCTGCTGCTTGGGGCATCATCGCACGCCAGTAAGCACTTTGCAGCGGTACCGAGGGTCGCTCGAGGACACCGCACCGGCACCGCACTTAAGCAAATTGAAAACCTCCAATGATCTGCTAGCTAAAGCGCGTACGATTGAGATCAGCGCAGCGCATTCGTAGTCTTTGGTAATTAAAGTCTACGAGTAGAACAACGTCCACCAGGGAACTGGACGCGATTGGAAGCGATCGTCATCGAAAGTGTCTCCAAATTTATTTAAAGGAAAAGCAACCTCTGCTCCAACACTAGGTCAATCCCTCAAATGAAGGCCAATAGTGATCTTCTTCTCACAAAAACCGTATTTAAAATATTTCATGCACACCGTTTATTGCGAGCATCCATTTGGCGAAATTTATTTTATCGTTTTATCAACTACTCTCTCTCTCCACCCCTTCAGCATAACCATTATCCACCCCTTCATCGCGGGGTGACTTTGCAAAAAAAAAAAAACAGAAATGGGGAAGGAAAACGAGAACGCCCCAAGTGTTCCGTCGACTGATCTATGGTGTGAATGTTGTCTAAAGTCAGACCCGGCGAACCCCTTTTCACGGTTCCTGGCTTCTAGCAATCGTCGGTTAATCTATCACCCCCCGGGGAGCACGTTTTTGCACCCACTGGAACGGGTGGTAGATGGGAGAAGGTGTGCCCGAGGCCGACCGGTGTGATGTATTGGCATGTGTGTGGTACGGGGATCCGTGATCTTTGATTTCGTCGCTACGCGGCGGTTTCGGTTAAGTTCAAGCTGCCCCTCGGGAACGGGGGTTGCGATTTTGTTATTGTTTCGAAGCCGGCAACTGCTTCTGCTTTCGATTGCTTCTCCTCGCGGCGGGGATTTGATTGATTCGTCTCTTGGCTCTTCGCGGGAGTGGACCTTGGGACTTCACAAATCACGAATGTTGTGGAATACTTTAAAGTGGATGGAGAAGCGAATACTTTCGGACACGGACAACTTGTGTGCCAACTTTCTATTGGCCAACTGGTCTAACTTCGAACTTCCAAAGCCCAAAGGTCTGTCCCTGGACACTGTTGTGCTGCTGGAACAATTGGAATTTCCAAACTATAAACTTACAGACTCTGGATTGGATCTCTCTCTCTAGATGAAATAGTATTGCACTGGGCTATCAGGAGTCACCAGAAAGTTGATAAACACATTCTGACGCCTCATATTACGGTTCTGGACTTGGAATCCAATTTTACCATCAAGTCCGTCTATGTCTTCACCTCTCTTAGATACTCAGCATCTCTCGGTTGGCGTCTTGCACGAGATGATTGCTCGATTGTTCAGCAAACAACCCAACCAACAAACAACACCAACAAAAAGGGTGATGAGGTGGAGGGCAAACGCCACTTTGCAGAGCCATTAAAAGCAATGGTGTCGCGCTTGTAAGTGGCGTCGCTCGGGTACCTGCCACTTGTGCTGCTGCCACCCCGAGAGGTCGTCGCAACTGTTGATTAAGCTGAACTTTCGGAGCCGAAGCCGAACCAAAGGCGCGGAGCATGAAGCTAACCTAATTGAAACCGATTACTGTTAGGGTGAGCCCCCCCCCAGCAGCAGAGCGAGAACATGGCAATTGCACGATAAAGCTGCTGCTGCAGTCCTCGGTTTAATATGATGAATCGATGTCAACGCTCCATCAGCCGACGCCAGCGTGAGATATACCAGCTGAC
This sequence comes from Anopheles darlingi, assembly GCF_943734745.1. Classification (NCBI taxonomy): domain Eukaryota; kingdom Metazoa; phylum Arthropoda; class Insecta; order Diptera; family Culicidae; genus Anopheles; species Anopheles darlingi. Next base: position 2,190,093 of record NC_064875.1, on the reverse strand, counting down.
AGAGAGGGCTGGCTGGCCGGTCGATCGGTGGACCTGACCTTTTTCTTTCCTCACCGCTCGCTCGATGATGGACCTCTTCTCGTGCCTCGAGCCGGAACCTCGTCGTACCATGCGTCCGGTCCGGACGGTGGTCCCGTCCCGGTCCGGGTGTCCATCATCAAAAATCCATCAAAGCTGTTAATGGATTCGAAGTTCGTAATCGAAAATTACATAAACACTGGGCACAAGTCATCGACCGGTGCTCCGGTGTTGGAGCCTCTCGCATCTTATGGTCACGCGTTCGCTCTCTCTCTCTCTCTCTCTCTCTCTTCCTCTGGCTCTCGTCGTGACCGGAGGCCGCCCTCAAGACCGCGTGCGCGTCAAGGGTCGTGGTGTTTAGGGCACAGAGTAGAGAGCCCCATCGAGCCCGGTCCAAAGGTCCGTTCGTTGGTCGCACCGGGTTTGGTTGAAGGGCTACAGAAAGGGAAGTGAGAAGATGAAACATAAATTTCATCTTCGGAGCACGAGCCACGATGTAATCCATTTTTAAAAAAAGGAGCCAACTCCAGCCCTACGTTCGGTTTTGTGCAAAAGCATAGCATAGCATAGCATCAGGGTGCATAATGAGACAAAACCGATGGCCAGAAACCGCCGTGCTGGTGGTGGTGGTGGTGGCGGCTCACACGCGAACTCACTAACCAACACCTTTCGGGCGCGATAATCTCGTCGTCGTCGCCGTCGTCGACGCCACCGCGGACCGCTGGGCTTTAATGGTTTTAAATTACATATTTCACTCACCGCCTGGCGTTAATCCATGGTATAGTGTGTGCTGCAGACATCACACACACACACATGCTGGTCGAATAACATGAGCCATCGTCGGAGGCGAGAAAATGAGAATTTTCCTCGGGCATGGCATGGCATGGAGGGAATGTTCTGCTTAGATTTTGATGTGGTCTAAGAGCTGCACAGCGCCAGGTAAGGAAACGGGGATTAGGAAGCACATGCTAAGCCCCCGGAAACCTGGGGCGTGATACTTCTCGCGTTGAATACTAAATTACATGCACAATATTCTACCCACACAGCACCAGGAGCCTGTCTGGTTGATGTGTGATAAGCTGGCCCCGGAGATAGCCCGATCTTCTGCTGCACAGGATGCAACGATGTCCTGTCCTGTGCTGGCTGTGTGTGTGTGTGTGTTCTTGTGCTCGAGATACCGCGTGTCATGTGGCGCATCTTTTGTTCTGGAAATGCATCCTAGCATAATTTAAAGTGACCTGACAGGCCATTTAAGTGACATAAATTGGAATAATATATTAAGATTGAGCTGCTGCTGCTGCTGCAACCGGAGCTGAATGCTGAATCTGCATCTGCGCAAATCCTTCCCTCTAGATGAGATGTAACGGGAGTGTTACAATGTTACGAAGCTCCAGCTTCAAGATAATCGTTCATCGTGTGCTCACACTAAGGGGGGCACAACACAAAGCGATGCATCCCGATTAGAGTTAGACTGTTTACGCTGTCTCGAAATGAATCGACCAGATTACTCGTCTCGGGCCGGCGTTTGCTAGCAAACCATAGAAAATCAGGGAAAACCTCAAACCTCACTCCCAACACACACACCTCACGAGTAGTGCTTCAAAGGAAAAGGAACCACATCGACCACGACCACGACGACGACAAACGAATGTACAACAATGTTAGAAACCAAAGAACGGCAGCAGAATTGGTCGTGGTTCGGGCGAACACCCGTTACAGGGCCCCGGAGTTTGCCGAGAAGAAATCGCATAAAATCGGAAACTTTGTCGTGTCGTAGGGTCGACTTCCTACCACCCACGCCACCCAACCAACACACCCACCGAAACAACAATGGAAGACAATTGTCGGGCAACAGGGCAAGTGTGCATACGGCATTCACCTTTCTCGATTTGCGTCACTTTGTTGTTGTGTTTGTCCTCAGCGTCCGCCCAGCCGTCCACCAGCCGGACCAAAGTTGGGTGAAAGTTTAGCGTCCGGACCATTGGAGGACACATTCGGCTTGGGCTGGGGACCACACTGTTGCACGCACCCGGAACAAGGACCACGCCGCCACCGCCAACTTTGCTTTCCTTCACGGAGCGCAGCACAACGTTCCGTCACGCAATGGAGTAATCAAAAATGCAAAATCCATAGCCTGCTGCGAACGTCGCGTCGCAAACGGTGCCCTCTGATCGTTTGTTTGGTCAACCAAGAAGCACACACACACGCACGTCATCCTCAGGAAACTCTTCGTCGTCGTCTTTACTAACCAAGGACTTACTCGGTCCAAGGGCTTCCCGGTCCAAGAGGTTCCCGGGGGCATGTCGGTGAGAAAACATAATTCCGGGGTAAATTAAATAATAATTTATGAACACGTGGACGTGTCCAGTGGGTTGAACCTCGGTGTCCATGGCATGGCCACCACCACCATGGCGTAAGGATACTTCTGCTTTCTAAATCCACCGAAGCGAAGGTGACCTACGAGGAAAAGTTTAGCCTTTTTAAGGTCGATACAATTAGCTTGATTACACGATGTCCACGGTCCCAGAAACATGCGCGCGCTTCTTCCAGCACTAATGCCCCCTGGGGGGAGTGCTGCTGGTCCCAGTTATTTTGTTCATTAATATTTCCTGCCACCACCACCACCACCACCACGTCGCGTAGTAATCATCCTTTCAAATGTTACTTAAAATGTTCATAAACACTCGTTACCTTTGGTGCCTTCCCCCGAAAAAAACACACACACGCATGTACCGTGAAATCCTCGAAGTACTGCGAAGGATATCACGAAGAAGGTCCCGAAAACCGGATCAACGACCCACGACGTCCGTGCCCGTTGTCTGGGAACTGCGGGCGTTGCTTTTGGCGTTGCTGCACAGATTTCCAGACGCTGATAGCGAGGAGTTCCGCGAAGTTCCATCCCTTCCCTTGCACCCCCCTTGATTGCATGCAACGAAAATGAGGTTTTCCTCTCTCCCTCTCTCTCTCTCTATCTGGTCCGTTTGTAAATCATTTAATAATTGTTTTCCCAACCCAACGATCGCCTCCGAGTGAGTTGAGCAAACTTCCTTCACCTGAACACCGGCTATTCCGGATATGGCCGGAGTGTCGTCTGGTCGAGAACGAAGGTCCCGCAAGGAACAGAAGGACCCCGGACTAGCACCAATCCTCGGGGCTGGTGTGGGCACAAACACCCGTCGGTTCGGGCCATTAACATTCCCGGTCTCGCAAAGCGCGCTCGCGTGCCAAAGCGGTGTCCCTGGGTGTTCCTTCCTGGCATGTAACGCCATCGGGCGTTTGACAGGCCACGTATTATGCACATATGACACACATGCAATCCGCAGGAGCGAGGGGTGAGCCTTATCGATCCAACCCGCCGACTGTCGAAGGGTGGCCAAGCGATTTACTGTGCAACCTGTGTCTGTGTGTGTGTGTTCGTGGTCGCCGCACCGTTCGTTCGGCAGAAAGGATTCCAAGGATTCGGATTGCATCATCATCAGTAGCAGCAGCAGAAGCCGGAGCCGGAGCAGGAATCGTTCCTCTCGAACCAACGAAGGGTTTTAATTAAATTTATGCAAATCAGATCATCTGGAGGGTTTGCGCTTTGGTAAAATAAAAATAATTAGTTGATTGGAATCATCGGTCAACGGCAGAAGCGTCCCGGAGCTATTGCTGATCGACAAGCGACGACCAACGACCAACGACCAACGGTGCAAGGGTCCCCGATATTGACCCTCGGAATCCGGGCGGCTAGGAAAGGACCGAATGAGCTCATTTAAGCTTTTATGACGCTGCAGATGCAGGTGCAGATACGGAGGTGAATGGGAGTGGGATTAGTGTCCACCGAACCGTGACCGTGGTCGTGGCGTGGCGTGGTCCGAGAGTGTGACCGTTAATAATTTGTTGCTAATTATTCATAGCCCAGAGTCCGGAGGGGCCTCGGACTGCGGCGAAATCGGATTAAAAATCATTGACACTAATTCGATCGTATATTGGCAAATAAAATGGCGACGAGCGACGAACGACGAACGGCGGGCGTCGAGCGGGGAGCATCGAAGCAATAGCGAAGGTGGGCACCTAGTGGGCGGGGAGGGTTGCCTCATTAGCATGCACGGGAGCGTGTTCGGTGGTACATGGCCGCGGATGGCCAGCAACAGCAGCAGCAACAGCAGGTGAAGCTCGCTTTTCAGGTTGGGGTTTTTATGTTTAGCTCGCCAGCATCAGCATCACCGTTCGATGCCGAACTGCGCAAGGATTTTGTCCGCCTGTTTTTCTTGTCTTTTCTTCGCTATTCATTGCTTCGGTGGCGGCAGGTCTGGTGTACTCGTGAGTTTGATTTGAGTTTCCTAATTGGATGTGTATTACTGTACCTTTGTACCAGTGAGAAGCGGCATTAGATCCAGCCGTGGTGGTGGCTTGGTTTTGATGGCAAAAAGCGATTCGGAATTAATGAAGCGATTTCTCGATTTTCTGCTGCAACAAAAACGAGCAGTGACTGAACAGTAATTTCTCAATTTACTGTAAAAAGGGAATCGCGCTCGTTAATGAGAGAAGTGAACCTGCCACGAGCAGTACCTTGGCCTGCTAGGTTTCGGAGAGAAGCAAAAAACATTGCACTGAAGTGTACGAAACGAAATCCTTGAGCGAAAGTCAGCGCCTGCTGCGCCTTTTGGGTGAAAGACTTGCATGACTGATGACCAATCGCGGTTGATGACCGATTGGCGTATGCATTCGCAGTGAGGTTCCGGGTCTCAAAAACAATAAAAAAAAAGCTACAGAAAGAAACACACAATAAAGCCCAAGTGCACCTACGCGTCCGAAATGCTGATAAATTACCATAAAAGTTAGGTTAAATTGAAAAATTGAAGTTGATTTATGAAATCGTTTTTATTGCAGCGCGAGTGCAGCAGCAGCATCCTCATCGTGTGATCATCCTCCTCCTCATCCCATCTCCTTTGTGCAGCGCTCGTTTTTTTATTCTTTCTTTTGAATTGAACTTCGCCCCCTTGCTGCTGCCCCGGAACGGAATGCTGCAGCAATCGGGAGCCAACCACCCCTCAGCTTGTGCTTGATTTTATTTTGTCTACCCCTCCCCAACCGCCTAGCCACTCTCGCCGGCAACCTCGCAGCGCAGAGAGAGAGAGCCGCAATTCGTGGACATCGCACATCGTGCGTGCATCATTTACCTTTTCATTTCGTTTCACCCGTATTCATCCAGCGCATAATTTATGTATGTTTCGATTTATCCTCCCTCTCGCCGCTGCTTCTCTGGACCGGCTGCTGGGGGGGGAGGGTGGCATGGTGGCCATGGTCACTGCTTCTACTGCTGCTGCTTCTGCTGCTGCTGTTAACATTTAACCTCAATTTTTGCCCACCTCTCGCTCTCTCTCTCTGCACCGCGGAGTGTCCGCACTCTGTTGACCATTTTTATGGGCAATCAACTTGACGATCACTGGCTGCTGCTGCTGCTGCTGGAGGGGGCGGCCCCGCACTTTATGCTTTTATATGATAGCTGGCTGCACTCATCATCCATTTGGCCTTTACTGGTTCGTTATTCTGATTTTTATTTCGGTGACTCCTCTTTGCACAATAACAAGCAGACGAGGAAGACCGGACCGAACGGGTTGAAGATGATCTCTTTCTCTCTCTTTCTTTCTTGCTGGTCAAATCGCACGCACGCACGACGCGCACGCAAACTGCATAATCTGAAGCTCATCTCCGGAGTCCTATTCGTTCCGTGGTTGACTCCCCAATCAACACCGGGACCGACCAGAGACCGGCACTAGAGACGTCGATCATGAGCATAAGTAGTAGGCATGGAACTGCACGGCCTGCCCTGATTGCCGTGTTCGTTTCGGTAATTCGGGATTATTTTGATTTTCGATCGAGACCTCGACGACGGCATCCAGAGCCGGTGTCCAGGAAGCCGGAGTTGCTCTTTGTCCAGCGGCCAAGCGGCCTCGAAGCGGATCGAAGCCTCACGACGACGACGACGACGAGCTGTTGCTGTGCGGAGAAATTAATTCTTATGTGGAGGATGTCGGTCTGTCGGTCGCGAGGAGGTGTGGGGTTGAAAGGGATAATCCCTCACCTGAGCAGCTTGAGTGACTGAAATAGAGCGACAGAGAGAGAGAGAGAGATGGCACTGTAATGATGAAAGGAGCACACCCCCTGGTCCCCCACCAAACAGCAACACCAAACGCAATCCGGCCCCCCGATGATGGATGGATAAATCATGGAGCACGAAGCGACCGAATATGTAAACATCGACATCGTCCTCGCTCACTCTGTTGCGCGCTCTCTCTCTTTCTCTCCTCGAGCGATGCTGCACGAGCCACAAATACATACGAGCAGCGATGAACTGACAAACGGAGTTTACTTTGTCCCGGTGCCACACTGCTTTCCATATGTTTCGCTCAAGTGAAGCTGTGGCCGCACGGTGTGGTGGAGCATGAAGAGAGCGAGCCCCACCAGCACCAGGATGGGGCTTTTCTTTCGATGCTTTTATGCTTCTTCTCTCTCTTTCTCTCTCTGGCCCCCAAAAAAAAACACATCCCCATCGAGCGGTTTATGTAGTTCTCAGCCTCACCGAGTGCGCACTCTCTCTCTCTTTCTCGCTCTTCAGTTAACTTCATCAAAGGTTCTGTCCGTTCTGTGCACGGACCCAGGCCACCAGCGGATGGTGGTGATGGAAGAAACTATGTTTTATGTTTCTTTGTTTGCCAAGAGAGCACGAGCACGAGCTGGAGATGAGGACGCTCCGCTCTCTCTCTCTCTCTCTCTCTTTCTCTGTGGCCCGGTTCGGCTGCTGACAGAAAGCGAAACCATAACCGCGGACCAACGACCGGTTTGCCGGCTTTGGTGCCAGTGAGCCAGGAGAGCAAAATAACGCGAGCGAACGAACGAACGAACGACAGCCCCCATCGCCATCGCCGGTGATTGCATACATAACCCTACTGGAAAGGGGGGGACTCCTTCCTCCGTCCACCTTGCCGAGATGCCCATACACAGCAGCATATTCATGCCATCCAACGGTTGTTCTTGGCACATACTTCTCGCACCGCATGTGAGAGAGAGAGAGAGAGAGAGAGAGCACATTGCGAGCGAACAGATGGATGCAATTGCTGCGCTGTATTCGTGCACTTTGCTAGTTGCTAAGGGCTCTTCAACAACGCTCGTTCGTTCTCCCTCTCTGGCACGACATTGCTGTCTCATTCCATCGCATTACCATTGGACCGACCGGCTGATGTAGTCTTTTTCTTGTTCATTGCATCTCGTTGCAGCCAAGTTTAACATCGAAATTAATCCCCAAAATCCCCTTTAAAGCGCATAAATCGACTGCAGTACACAAAATCCAAACGATTCGGAGGGATTTTGGTGAAAATCCGACGGAAAACAGTCGTTTTTCCAGTGGAAAAATGCACCGAACCCTTGTTGCTATGCGGATGCATCGATCGCACTCCGGTGGAAAAAGGCTATCGGCCCCGGCACCTATTCGCCGAAACAGATGATGTTGATGTGCAGACACACACACAGACGCGTGCGCCTGGCATGATGTTGGTGGTGTGTGTGTGATAGCTGTTTGCTCCGCCGCCC
>NC_064875.1:2170000-2177500 GCF_943734745.1 Anopheles darlingi | reverse complement strand
TGAGACTGTGAGTTGGAAATGAATTATTGCATCGGATTCATGGCACAGAAACGAGAAAGGAAGGAAGGAAGAAACGGATGGAAGGGAAAGCCTAGAAAGGCTCATCGATTGAAATATTCATAGTGACACTTTGTGCGGCAACAACGGCAAAACCACTGCACACCATAGGTACCAGGCACCAGTAGCAGCAGCAGCAGCATAGAACGCAGCAAGAAATGTTGTGGCAAAAGTGCGAATGTTATGTGGTGTGGTGAGGGTGGCCGGTCGGTCGGTCGGCCGGTGGAGGGCTTCCTCCCTCTGTGACAGAAACGGAAAGCCGCCGCCGCCGCCATTGCACCGACACCGACGTGACATAGTTTTAATTTAGCATAAGCTATCTCGGATTCCGTATCGCTCCATAAATAAGGCAAGCGCAGGCAGGGAATCGGAATGCTACCTTCACCTCAAGCCACCCACCCTCCCCCGAGGGGGGGTACTGTGTCCATGTTCTATTTATTCCGGCAGATTTATGGTGATGTTGCATTAAACGTGAAGCCATCGTCTAGAGCTGCTGCTGCTGCTACTGCTAGTTGCTACTTCGGGGGTCGTTTCTTGGCATAAAGTTATCAGTACGCGCGATGCGATATCAATCCTTATACCAGGACTGTTAAACGAGCAAAATCGATTAAAGAAAAGGCTTTAAAATATGGATAGTACATGAAAGACACAGAGCACCAAAAGTTAGAAACACAGAAAAATAAAATTAGAGAACAAAGGACTAAGAATAAAAAGAAAATTATGATTACATAATTAAACATTCAGAAGGAAAGACGAGTAAAATATATAGTAACATAAAATTATCCAGCAAAGTAATAAAAGATGTCTTATAAGCTGCTATAAGCACTCATTTACTTTAAAGGAACCAGTATTTCCTTGCTGTACGTTCGTGTATTAGGATCTTTGTAATAATTTAATTGTAGTGCAAAGCAAATCTTTCACTTATACGGTCTGGATGGAAATTCGCTTTAATTTTTCGCCAAAAAAACACTTTCTTGTAAATCTCATCGATCGATGCTTATTCTTCTCTAAGCAATTAATTCTTGCTTTAATCTGCAGAAACACCTGAACCTGCTACCAATGTTTAAGGAATGTTTTAACAAAGGCAATGCAACGTTGCATTTAACTCCCTAATGAAAGCAGCTTTTGTGTTGTAGCATCGTCTTTGCAACAATCTTTTATCACCTTTCCTTAATAATGGTATTTTACTTTAAGATTCCACCATCCCGCCGAACACCATAGCCAGATGCTTCAACAACATTACAAACAATGGCAATGGCAGCCACCATTACCGATGCTGCACCACGGGCAGAACCACGGACAAAGCGCCGCTCCGAAGGATGCACTTTTGCCTGGTTGCACCAGGTGTTGACCAGGGTCCGCGACCGGCTATTTGCATTCAGCTCATCATCGCCTCACCATTCCGCACCGCTGCACAATACCAACGGACGACGCTAAATACCGGAGCAGGAAAAGGTAAATATTGTTTAAGAAGAACCGAGAGGGTGGCAGAGGCGGTGGCGGTGGTAAAGTTTATCGAACGAACAGGAATGCAAACTCCCAGGATAAAAGATGCTTCCGAAACACACCACACCACAGCGCACACACACAGTGACTGGAATGGATGAGCTCCAGGACGTGAAAATGCTGTTGCTTGAGGCGAAGAGCAATCCCAAGCAGGGAGCGCGCGAACGTTGGGCATTACATCCTTCCGCCTTCCACTCGCGACCACTCGTGGCCACCGTGGCAGCATTCCAGTAACGCGTAAAACAGCGGCAATAAATTCCTGATCGTTAACTTCCCTTCCCCCTCTCATCCTTTCCCCACCAAGCGAGTGCACCACAAAAAGGGAATCATTCAAAAGTTGGTTGTTGCAGCTTCCCATTTCCAGACCATTGAGGAGGTTGGTGGCGGTGGTTCTGCGGCTTTAAATGCCTTCCCCCGAAGCCTGGCTGCTGCTGTTGGTGGTGGCGAGAAAATGGCAAAAAAAAACTCCGAAGGAAAACTCTCTTCACTCAACCGATGGAACGAACGCAAGGAAGGAAAATGATCCACCATTCCACTACCGGGTCCGGGCTTCAGACATTCCCGAACCACCTCCACTCGCGGCATGAGCATGATGCATTTCCTCACTCTGCACTCACGGGCTTTCCCCCCCGGGATGGGAAGGGTCCAGGTAAACGGTGCTACCGTTTATCGTCGTCATTTTTACCAGCAGTCGGTTCCAGTGTTCCCTGGCACCGGAAGCGATTTACCGAGAGGGAAAAGGCTTCTCCAGCAACTGCTGCTCCAGTGACTATGAAAGATTACTCGCAGGTAAGTGATCACAATCGAAGGAAAACGATGAAAAGGAAGCTCACCGATTTGTCTGCGGCCCCGCGGAGAGTGTGCGGCGGAGAGGCAGAGGGGGTAGTGCGCCCTTCAAGATGGATGTTTTGCAGCATCTGCAGCACTTTTGCAGCCCTTTTGCAACGGCATGGATAGGGATGGTTGGGGCGGAAAGTTGGGGTTCGGGATGCTGCTGGTAAATTTGCACAATATTACAACATGTTTTGCACCCGCTTCCCTTACGTCATTATCCCTGGGCAGGGCTCGTTACCGAGTGCCTTACGGTGGCAAAGAGAAAGCGTATGTGTGAGTGTGTAGGTGTGCTTCGCTTTTATCCGCTTTCACCTCCCTCTACCACAAGACAGATGATGGCAGATTGACTGAATGGTCTCGTGAGGGTAGCGAGTTGCCGGGAACGGAATAAAGGATTGTACCAGGGAGTGCTTGATGGCCAACGAGCTGCAGGATAGAGCTACATCCCTCCACGAACAATGAAAGTGTGCGACAGAAAGAGAGAGAGAGAGAGTGAGGAGAGAGAGAAAACGAGACGGTGGCTCTCGACTCGTCTTTTCTTGGGGCGCATGCTGGTGGTGGGTGGTGGTTACACGGTTGTGGCTTTTCCGTGCCGGAACAGCTCCTATGCTCCTTATCCGCTAGCAGGCTACTTGGACCGGTTGCACCACCAACCAATGCCAATTACCTAGCAACGGAATCCTGGCTGAACGGAGTCCTTCCATTCGACTACCTTCTTGGTTACTTCGATCTGGTTACCGTGTTGTTGACCATGTTTGGTTGATGATTTTCGTTGGAAATATTTTGAATATTCCATTTGAATTCATATTAGTTAGATAATGTTTGCTTTTCTTTATTTGTTAGTTAAAAATAAATTACTTTTCTACTATTTTACTCAGCAAAAGTGTATTCAAAGGGGGATTTGTCTCCCGGGAGCTGAAAAACTGTTTTAAAAATAACTCATCCTGTCTCATCCTGGATGATGATGATGATGACGACGACGGTGACGGTCAAAAGATTCAAGCCAACCCCACTTGAATTCCACTTCAGACCCCGAGCAAAAGGAGAAGAAGAAGGTGGCAATCGAGTGAAAGTTACTCTGTTACCTATCGTCGTCGTCGTCGTCGTCGTCGTCGTCAGGACGCAAAAAACCAGGGACACTCGGATGGCTGTCGTCGGCTAGTGTGGACCGAGACCTGTGTGAGAGAATCATCCACCGGAAACGGTTCACGAAAGGAAACGACCAGCCCCCCCTCCGACACTCCCTCTGCTCCTCGCTCAGACGAACAGATTTTCCTTTCAAGCGGAAAAGTGTTCCTTTGGCCCCGGCTGCACTGCTCGCTTCCGGCGCCGGTTCGCTAGTTTCTGCTGGCGTTTGTTTTACTCTCTCTCTCTCTCTCTTTCTTCCTTCGCCTCGCTTTCCTCCGTCTCCTTCAACTAAACCATCGTGATGACGGTCCTACTCGTGAGATCACCTGGCTTACCCACCCACAGGGTGGCGGCCGTCCACCCACCAGACCCGAGGAAGTTGAAAGTTCTTTTATGCTTCTGCACTGCAAACGACTTACAAGTGTCCCTTTGCTACCCCGCTCCCCGTCTCTCTCCGCCACTCATTCTGGAGACGCCGGCCTTGTTGCTTTCGTCCGGATCTGAAATGGGGAGTCGTTTGCAAAAGGAAATGGAATGCCGTGCCGGAAGTCTTAAGTAAGACTTCTTTTGCGTCGTAGCCGTTCGCGGGTGTGTTTTCGCTGTGGCCGATTGCTGTACTGGTGAGTTTTCTTTTTGTTCAAATATTCATACGGGAACTTTTAATCTTCTGTCCTCGTCGTCGATCGAATGCCCTTTTCCGGTACGCACACTTGTTGAAGACATGAAACATGGGACTGAAGTCGATGAATTCAAAACCACAAGCGATAACGAGGCGGCTTTTTATCGATGAGACCATATTACTTACCTCTTGTCGAAGAGGTTTAGGAACGTATTGAATGCCCTTTCTCTGGCTCCCCTGATCTTTACAGAAATATCTAGCGATTGATGTGGGGACAAGTGCAGCAAGTGATAAGAGTTAATGAAAAATTTATCACCTTTTCCGCTGGACCTTAAAAAAATCTAAAAATCGCCAAAAACCACGCAAAAAACGTCCAAATCAAACAACGGAGCTTCGGGCATGGACCTAGTAGAGGGCGCTGGCGTCCCTCACTATAAACTCTCAAACCCGACAGTATAAACTGTTTGACCACTACAGTGATGCTTGATTATGTATGAGCAATTAGTTTTTAAAAAATCAAAATTCTGTGTGAAAAATGTCCTGCCTGGCACTGTACCACTGTTTTGACTTTGAGGTTAGGTTGAGATTGTTGCGGTTTTGAGGGTATTTTTTAACATTTTTCAACAAATTTCGTGAATTTGTGGCAAAACTGCAGCTGTTTTCCTCGTGGTGGCAAAATGAAGAACCGGCGGAATGTTCCGAAATCCAAAAAAGGACCTTTCCGGACGAAGGGCATGAAGAAAAAGCTAAAAAAACAGCAGGCGAATCGACCGGCACCCACACGACAGAGCAAACAGCAGAAACACATCACCCGCGCTCAAGAAACGGTCGAGGCTCAAAAACGGCAGATCCAAACCGAGCTCAAATACCGGAAACAGGCGAATGCCCCGCTGGAGTACGAGTTCAGTGATTCGGATGTGGAACCGGAAGCGAAAGAGGAGGGGGCGTTCGAGAATCTTATGGAAATGCTCTCCAGCAAACGCGCGAGGGTGAGCGAGTACAGCGAAGACGAGGAGGATGACGAGGAGGACGACGGGGAAGAGGAGGCGAGCGATGCGGAGATGGTTTCGGAACAGGGATCTGGATCCGATCTGGGAGCAAGCGAAGACAGCGAAGCAGGCGAGGAAGAAGATTCGGTGGTCGAGGAAGACGAGGAGGAAGATGCCCCTCCAGATGATGGGGATAGCACGATTTCGTCGGAAGAGGAAGACACGGAAACCGTAACGGATCCGTACATGCTGCACACGGCCTTTAACATAAGCCCCGGAATGCTGGAAGCGCTGGCAGCCGAGCCGGTTTCTCTCGAGGGGAAAGCCATGCCTTTCGGTAGTCTTGGAAACATCTACGTCGAGTTACCGAAGCAAAATGCTATGATGAAAATGGAGTTGAAGGGAATCGTCCAACGAGAACGGTACGCCACACCGGGCAGTCTACCGGTGGTCCCGGACGTATCCAGCGAGATTAAATGGTCGGAGTTGCATGTAAAGGACAAAATCGTTCGCAACATTACCGAAACACCGAATGCAATGCAGCGAGAAGTATTCACCATCCTTAACAACTACCAGGACCTTCTTTTCACAGGGCGTACCCTAGGAAACGGTGACGAGCTCCGGTTCGCCTACTGCCTGCATGCCCTTAACCACCTCGTGAAGGCCGTGACGAAGATCCAGCACCACAACCTGAAATTGGCCGCAGCGCAACCGGCTCCGTCGAAAAAATCCCGACGGAATCGTCGCAAAAAGGAGAAAGAAGTCATCGATCCGGAGATTCTAGTACCGGAATACCGCGATCAAGGTTTGGTTCGACCGAAAGTCTTGATCGTAGTGCCCTTCCGCCATTCGGCCTTGAAGATCGTGAACCAGCTGAAGGAACTGTTTGCTGGCGATAACGCGAAGGCGGTCAACAACTATAAGCGTTTCGCCGAAGAGTATGGCGGGGAGGATACGCTCGTCTTCCCGCAGATCAACCGGAAACCGGAAGATTACGAGCAAACGTTCGCTGGCAACATTGACGATAACTTCCGCATCGGAATCGCCTTTAATCGGTCATCGATGAAACTGTACACGCGGTACTATGCCTCGGATTTGATAATAGCGTCACCGCTTGGCCTACGCATGACCATCGGTGCGGAAGGAGAATCCGAGCGGGATTTCGATTTTCTTTCCAGCATCGAGATGCTGATCATCGATCAGGCCGAGGTGTGCTATGCACAGAACTGGGACCACGTGTTGCATCTGTTCGAACATCTTCATCGACAGCCAAAGAGTGCAGAGAATACGGATTTCTCGCGGGTGCGTGACTGGTGCCTTAATGGATGGACAAAGTTCTACCGCCAGACGGTGTTCCTGTCTTCGCTCGAGTTGCCCGAGTATCGTTCGCTGTTTAACAAACATTGTCAGAATTATCGAGGCAAGATACGCACCGTGAATCGTGTGACGCATGGCAGTATCCGGCACGTAGTGGTTCGAGTTCCCCAGAGTTTCCAACGCATCGAGGTCACTTCCCTCGAAGGACAAAGCAATGCACGGTTCTCACACTTTGTGAGTGTGATTCTACCCCAGGCCCGTAGCCTCACGATGGCACGCTGTCTGATCTACGTGCCGAGCTATTTCGATTTCGTCCGGTTGAGGAACTACTTCAAGAAGGAGGAACTCAGTTTTACTCAGATCTGTGAGTACACGACGGATGCCAAGATCGCTCGGGCACGGGATATGTTCTACCATGGCAGCAAGCACTTTCTGCTCTACTCCGAGCGATCACACTTCTTCCGGCGACATCGTATCAAGGGCATACGACACCTTATCATGTACGCTCCGCCGGTCTATCCCCACTTTTATCCCGAGATGATCAATCTGATGGCCAACGAGTTCCAGAATCTGAAGGACGGTGTCGATGCTACCGCAATGACAGCCACAGTACTGTTCACAAAGTACGATTCCCTGTATCTGTCCGCCATTCTGGGAACCGACCGAGCCCGTACCATCCTGCAAGCGCCGAAATCGGTGCACCGTTTAACGACGGATACGAAGTGAGTGTTTGGCTGGCCAGTTGATAATGAATAAACTGTTGATTTAAAAATGGAAAACACCATCTATTACTTTAATTTATGACTACTATGATCCAAAAACTCATCTCTAGGGAAATGGTTCTATATCTTCCTGCGGAATCAGTAAAAAATGGCAAAAAGCATTGTCGCCCCCGGGTGGACTCGAACCACCAACCTTTCGGTTAACAGCCGAACGCGCTAACCGATTGCGCCACGAAGGCTGGTTGGTAGACAGATCGTAACTACGCAACATAAATCCATTTGTAAGATATGCTTCAAAACGGTTCTCTCTTTCACTTTCGAAAGATCA
>NC_064875.1:2150000-2162500 GCF_943734745.1 Anopheles darlingi | reverse complement strand
CGGTTCGTTGGAGCGAAAAATGTAACTTTCGGCGATCCTCGCGAGCTCAAATCACCGAGGACGACGCGCACTTTGTAGCGAAATGTAGGCGATATGGGGTACATCTGGCGCATTACCTTGAGAATGTCGCTCTGGAAGCTGGGATTTATCGGTATTCGCACCGGTTCCTGGGAGCCACAGCAAGCCATTATGATCGGTTGCGTACGTCGTTCGTCAGTGAATCGCGGGTCTGGCTATTGGTCGTGTTTGTAACGTTGCCAAAAACAACCGAAACGAAACGTTGAAAGCAGATGGTTGCAGCACTCGAGCGGCAACTGCACTCGATCGTCTTCGTGAGGGGGCGCACTTTTCACAAACAACACACTTGAGGATCCTTCAGTTTGGGTGCACTAGTGGCGTAGTAGATCATAATTTCTGCTCGCACTCACTCACTAGCACACTAAGCACTAGCAAAGCAAACCAAACGGTCATCGTCGTTGCCGCCCAACAGCCCCGGACGGATGGATCATAATCATTCGCACTGACCACCGCCTGCTTTAATCCACCAGCAGAGATCGCTGCCACGACACGCCACGTCCTGAGCGGTGGCCAACAAAAACACTTTGCTCGCTATTATATATATATATTTTTAACCCTGAATCCGCCCTCCGATCATGCGAAGATCGTTTCGTTGTACGAAGTGCGTATTAGAAAAGGGGTACGAGTTGTTTTTTGAAAAAGGGATTTAACTGGATCACTTGCAAACACCAAAGTGCATTAGATTCGATCGATCAATGCTTTGCTACACTTCCACTTGGAGTTTAAGATAGGATAACGAAGCTAAAAACAGGAACAGGCGTAATGATCGCGAACGAAATGCACAAAAAACCATCCACCGACGACGACGTCCGTTAGTTAACTGACCAACCATCGCGAGCGAACCAACCGATCCTTTCGGGCCCTGCCTCCCTCCCCCCGGGGGAAGGGTGAGATCGTCGTACGCAACGCTAAACCGCAAAGATGGTGGAAGAGCGCCGGTAAGAAGGGAGACGCTGGCTGGCGCCCGCGCACACCATCTGCTCCTTTTGCTCGTGTTTTTTACTAAGGTGCTAGTCCCACCGAGGGATTGTCTCGTCTCAGTCACAGCTTCGCCTTCGCCAAGATGTCGATGAGTTAGTGGCGTTGACGGCTCGGCAAACCTCACGAAACCTGGCGGCTGCCAACCGAGAAAACCGATCAACGGCGCGTCGAGAACATTAGATTCTCGAGTGGATTGATGGGTTGCGTTCGAGCAATAAGCGAACGAAACGCTGCTCCCCATCTGACGGCCATAACGCAATAAATGATGCAATAAAGAAATACAAAACATGCCACCAGAGAAAGGGATGGCTCATCGGGACCAAGGACTCGCACCAAGTGTTTGCTCAGTGTGCTCTGCTAAGTTTCCCTCAACACACCATTTGGAACTACTCGGAATGGGTTTCGACGATTTAACGATCATTTCCCGATCCCGATGAACAGGATGTGATGGTGATTGACAAGAAGAAGGAGAAGAAGCAGCAGCAGCATCATGAAACTAAGACGATCGCTCGTTTCGTTTCATTTTCACACTAATTGTGGTAAATAAACCTGGCCCGGGGGTGCGAACCGGTACTTTGGGCGGGATTTTGCAACAAACCAATCAGTTGGCACTGGCAAACGGCCCAGAAGGTTACGGCCGCAGAACGCCACGCGAACGCCACGGTGTATTTATAGAAGAATTAATAAAATCAACATCATCGACGGCCGCTCGAGTGTTAGAATGAACGATGCCATAAACCGCACCAGGACCAGGACCAGGACCAGGACCAGAGGCCCAGGCCCAGATGTTCCACCATCGACACTCGATCGACGATCGCGCATAATCGTAAATATTTGATTCTTCCATGTTCACATGGACCATTTGGGAACCGGCGAGACGCTACCGCTTTGACTGCATCCAGCTGTTTGTTGACGCACGCTAAGCACCAACGCACCAGAACAGTACGAGCTGCCAGGCGTCTCCATTTCGGTTCTCCGGTGGCGCAGGAACTTGCTATTTCATCGGTCGGGATCGTTGAAAGCAGAAAACAAACGATCGAACCACACCACACCGACGATAACATGGAACCATATGGAGCGAGTGGACGTCGTGGAGTTAAAGTGCTCGTTAATTAACCGAACGACCGCATGGGGCGGCTACCGGATACTCGGTCGATCGGTCGGTGGTTGGACTCTTTTCCCTTGTATTCCGCGGGAGTTATTATTAGCTGATAGCGCGGCGGCCATTTGGACAATGACAAAAAAACAACGAAAATAACTAAACACACACGGTCGGTCCACGAAGCGACACGTCGCGACACGACTTACAGTAACAGTGACCAGAAAGGAATCTATTTATGATTCGCGCACGGTCGGACGGACGGATGGTCCCGTCGTCTGATGATGTCCCTATGATGAGCGCACCGGGACGATGATCCGTTGCGCGGGGTGACGCCATACACACACGCACATACAACCCCTGTCCCGGTGTGCGGTTGAACCGAGTACTAATTTCAGATTTCTCGCCATCGCACGCGCCGACGTCACGGATCGATCATGTGCGCGTCCGGTGACGACATCTTCAACGTGGTCATCATAGGGGAGGGGTTTAGATTGATTTAGTAGCGGAGGAAATGGCTCTGGTGGTTACTTACGTCTTCTATTGGACACTGGTTGTGTAGAGGCACTAGCGGTTTTTCCGGCACTGGTCGGGTCGAGTAGTAGTAGGCTGCGCCGGCGGCAATCGCGGTTAGCGTGACGGCACCGGCCGTACCACCGATGCACTGTAGGTTCTCCTCGATCTCATCCACTGTGAAGTATTCGAATAGCGCCATGCGTTAGTAATTAATAAGAATAGTTGATACGATGCACAGCAAATGTTGTATATAGAAGAGAGAGAAACAGCGCGAAAAATTCGTGAATTTCCTAGAAAAGTCGTTGAACAAACGGTCGCTTCAATTTCAAGCCGCAAGCAAGCAAATAATCACAAGAGAAATTGTTTCAAGCAAAACACACTAGCGCCCTCTAGGGAACACTAGCCAAACTCTTGATTTGAATTGACCGTTTCTCGAGAGTAGTTTTTTTTTAATCGGGAATCCGCCGTTAAAATGCTGAAAAAACTGTGTCAAATAAGGAAATATTGAAGCAAATAATACTCCAATAATTGATCCATCGAAAGGGGATCGTTTTACTAACCAAGACTAATGACTAACTCAGAGTGTTGCATCTTCAAAAAATGTAAAAATTCAGATAAAAAGAATCTAGCATTTCAGATTTCTAGCAACGGAAGGTAAGTAATTAACAAGTTTCTTAACTCTACACAGGTAGCTATAGAGCAGAAGACTGAGAGAGCAGAACCATCATACAAGATCACCGGTGATTCTTATCATAAAAAAGGAGGAACGTAGCATGATAAGCAAAAAATAATATGTTTATCAATTGAGCAACTCGCTGGCGCATGGCGTACCGGCGCACTTTGGAACCGGTGTTCTTATCAGTAAAAATCACTTGTCACGATGCAGCGTGCTCCATTAACCCACGAGGTGCCAACATTGTAGAATGTTGTTTTTTTTTGTAAAAAGAAACCCCAATTGATTCCAGTGAATCCAGCGGATAGTACCACAATCTAGCCACCGGATCGATCACCGGATCGATCGCACACCGGCTGCAACCGGCGAGCGAGGAGCGACTAACCGGTACCCCACAACGGGTTGTTAATGTATGCTCCACGTGACAAATCGGGAGATTCCGTGCTCGCCGCGACGGTACCGACCGACTACACACGCGCACTCGATCGTTACATTACTCAACACACAGCTGCTGCTGCTGCTGCTACTGCTACTGCTCTTACGAGGGGTGGTTTAACCATTTTAGAGATCACCCAACGCGTCTCGAAACGGTGACGCAGAGTGTCTCTCTCTCTCTCTCTTGCCCTCTCTCACTAGAGATGCTGACACGGAAGCGAACAAACCCCACTTCGAGTGAATTAGAAGCGAATTTTATGAAATGCGCACACGTAAGCCACCTCCCAGAGGCACAGACAGACACACACACACATACAGAAACACACTAACCGAAACTCTTCACGATCTCCATCTCACGGGCTGCACGTTTTTTCTCTAACAGCGCTGTTTACTTTCACTCGTACCGGCGGCGGCCGCCGGTCAAAATTCCGCGATCTTCGCGAGATCGAGCGCGAAAAGGGGGGCGCGGCACGCGAAGACGCGAGACGCGGAAACGTGAAAATATCACCCCCGGTGTGGAGGTGAGGAAGAAGCTGTTATGGGGAGAAGCCGAGTGTTGTGTGCCAAACCAGACGACGACGACGATCGAGCCGGCACCGCGTACTGACGGTTGCGTACTACTGTGGCCCGAGTTTCGTTTTGACGTTTCCGCCGGTCTCTGGGGGTACGTTTCGAGAGCGCCACAGCAGCAGCGATTACAAGCTCTTCACACAACCCCTCACTTACTGGCATTGGTGGTGGTAGTGCCAAGTGTAAGATAAGGGGAGTAATTTCTATGATTACAACATTACGCACTGCCCTTCAACGGCAGGCCAACGAGACTAACCGGCCTCCCCCGTTGGTGTATAATTGCTTTTTAGACGCCTGGCGGTCACCGAGAGATAACTAGTCTCACCGGGAATGAATCAATTCTCTACCTTGGCCCTTGAACCAACCGGAGGTGCCTAAAGGTGAGGTGACAGATCGAGTGTCTTGGCCATCGCGACGATCTTATGCGTCGATAGTCTGTGCAAAGGAAACACGAGGTGTACGAGGTGAATGATCGCGCTATTTGGCTGCATACAATCGTCTACGTTGTTGTCGTCGATGCTGCGATGTTTACATGACGTCTCGCCCTCCTTCATCGTTGTGGCCGATAACAGGAGCGCCCCCTTTGTAGCCTTTGCTCGATCGATCTGCTGGTAAAGGGCGACAAGTGGGGTGCACTTCAAAAAGAGGGAACAACTAGAATCAATCAATTAATCATAAAGGACTCTCACATTCTTCACACAAAGGCAATGTCCCCTTTCTACTGGCGATCTTTCCATTGAATCATTGCCTGACGTGACGTGGAATTAGCATGCAACAGAAGGCACCTCTCGTCGCTTTACGACTTTTACCATAAACGACGGACTCCCCTCACGGATCCTCCATCATAATTAAAATCCCAAAAATATCGCGACCTTGAAGCGTGCCGAGGGGTCCATCGTCTTATCGCGCAATGGTTTAAAAAGATTTGAAATCGATTGGAATCGCATTCATTCACGCGCCTGGTGGGGGTGACCATTCCGCGGTTCTCAGACATTACCGTAATCGGTACGGAGCGGGGGTTAAAACCATAAAAAGGATATCGAGCTTAAGCTTATCTGCTCGGGGTGTGGGGGGAATCTTAAGCTAATAGAAGGTTCTTTTGCGTCACGTTTTTATGATCTCTTCGGCGGGACCTCTTTCTACCCCCCAAATGGTGAAGGTGAAGCTCGTTGTCAAGCGATCCACGATTTGTTGTGTCGTCAGGGGTCGTCAAGCCGGCCGAAGGTTCAACAGATAAGGGGTTTTCCCCTCTGACGCCCTGGATTTATCAATGCTTCTTGGTGCAACTGTGCTCCAGGTGCACTTATATCATAGCTGCACAGGACAGGGACCTATTCTAATACTAATATTAATCTCTGGCTTGATAAGATACTCACAGAATCCAGTCGAGTTCGCCATGATGGTATGTTTTGCTGCTTTCAACCACGCCGTTAAGCTATTGTATGCTAAAATCATTCACCGACACTTTCACTGGCCGAGGAACCTCTTCTGCAGCTCCCTTATTGCTGTGTTCTCTCCTCTCTCTCGGGGTTTCACTTTCGTTGAAGACACGCGCAACACGTCCTTGTTTGCGGTGTAAGAGGGCAGCAGTTCTAAAGCAGTAAGGGGCTCTTTCCAGGTATCGATTTGTTACGACGAGCGCAGGTTGACAAACACTTGAGACCCCAGAGCTGGCTGTTACCGACGTCCGCTGAAGTGGACCGTACCCGATGGACTGTTTAGGGCCGGCGGAACACAGCGACTGCTTCCGGTAACATGTCGGAGTCCTGGGGACCAAACAACCAACCTTAAAACCAAGACGACAATCAGGCAACCTCGTTACGCGTGACCCCCTCAAGGGCTCGGCGCCACATTCACACCAACACAACACGAATGCACTCGTTACACTCGACGGATCCGATCACTGCAACAAAAAACAAAACAGAGCATTCGCGAATCGCGAATCGCGAGAGATAAGCAAACATTAACCCACTTGTGTGCTTATCGCGCCCTACTACACTCTTACTACGTCGATGCTCGACTGTTGTGTTTATAGCAAACTAGTCGGCCCCGAACCACGAGGACAAAGACCAAGCCCCTGTCGAGATCTGCGGCACTCTAGAACGACGCGTCTAACGCGTCGTTGTCTAGCTGGCGCATTGTCTGTGCACGATCTCGTACGATCGCCAGACTTGGTCGTAGTCGTCGACGTAGTACGCGCCCCACTCCGCGCTATAAAGGAATCTTAACAATGCTGGCCACGTCCACGCGATGGCGACGACGCCATGGAATCAAACCCCCCTCCATAAACGGTGACATATTCTCTGGCATATTCTCGATCACGCCATTAGACCCTTCTGCTGACAGCAAGCAGCAGGCAGCGTCGTTGGCATGTCCCGGAAAGGACAATTTACGCAATAGGAAGCTCCTAAACAAATAGCTGAGCCAACCGATTACTACCACAACGATGTCCTGTTCCCCTCTTTAGCTTTGATGTGATCCAAAGCAGCTGCCTCAGCTGATTATCCACCCATTTATCGATCTCTCACTCTCGCAGAGGCCCACACCGTGTTCTTTTCACGTTCGAACATCCGAACGCTGGCTGGTTGACTGGCTCGACTGGCCTTGAGGGGGCTGCAGATAGGTGATAGGAGGCCGCACACGATGGATCGATCGATCTGTAAGGATGTCAATGCCAAAAGTCCGGGTCCGGGGACATGCTAATGTGCTGCTGATGGTAATGTGAGGTGAGGACGAACGAAACCCCCATGAATTAAACATCGAACTGGATCCCCTTCGATACTGCTACGGTCGCGGCGCTTATCATCGCACACATTATGCGGCAGCACATTTTAATCGGCTATCGATTTCGGGACTCTCGGGCATGGATTCTATTTTCGAATCTTCTCGCGGAATCACTCCTGAGTACACTCCTGCGGGTCCTCCTCTTGTCAATCTTTGGATTCGGAATTCGTCGTTCAACCAGACAGACAGAACAGACCGCGTTTAATGGTGGTTTCGCGACAATTCGCGTCGCGTCGGACGAAACGAAAATAAACGGCCCCTCTCCCACCCCCCCCCCCCCCTTTTCCTTTGCTACCCCCCTAGACGGAGTGAGGATATGCACGCATCACACACGCACGCACACGGGGTTCTACTACTGCTGCTACCACCGCGACGGCCGCTTGCTGGGCCATTTTCCTCGAATGACTTATTTATAAGTCCTCACGGCGGCCACACTACCCACACACACACACACGCACACTTTGGGTGGCGATAAATGTTAAGAGAACAGTTTGCAGCCCACCTCCTCCTCCTCTTCGTGCACCTCTTTCGCGGTCCAATCACGAAGAAACTCGCGATACATTGTTGTATCAGTGGAGTCGCCGTGGAGTCGCGTTCCGTCCCGGGCCCACGGGTCTGAATCACACACTCCTGGCACCTGGTATCCTGGCACCTTCGTGGCGCGACCAAAACACACACACACACACACACAATTCAATTATGTAATACGGTACGATTCCGGTTGGTTCCGTGTTTTCCGGGTTTTCCTCCCCCCACCTGCGAGAGAGGTAATTGGATTATCACCGGCACGGTACGGGTTGGCCACTACACTGTTTAAAGCCCTCGGTCAGACGGCCACGGCATCACGGCAACACCACGTCAGCAACGTGCTATTGGGATCGATTTTTAAAGGTTTTCCACAGCATGCTACGTGTGCGTGCGTGCGTGCGTGATCGAAATCGATGCCCACACACATCACCATCAGCAGCAGCAGCAGCAGCAGCAGGATACTTTCGTCCTTGCAAAGGGGAGCACAGAGGGGAGCGAACTCACTTGGCACTCCTGATAGTATGCAATCGATCGATTCCGGCGACGACGACGGCGACGGCCACGGTGGGTTTTTACACACGGAACTGACGGTTTTCCGTGGCGCACAGCACGATGCACGGTTCCCCAACAACACTGCACGACCCCTGGAGGGGTTTGAAACCAAAATTCAACACTTTTTACAGCCTTTTTCACGAAACGAGCCACGACGGAACACGGCGATTTTCTTGGCGAAAGGAAACACTCTGTATTTTACGCTCCTCGGGCTCCTTTGATGGCCGCTCGCTCGCTCTCTCGTTTTTCTCGTACACTCGCGCGCTCTCGCTCTCTCTCTCTCTCGCGTGGGTTTGACAGCCGTCAAAAATACCGCATTTTTGGAGGGGGAAGGTCCTGGAGCACTGGGGAAACCCGCGAAACTTAAGGTGATTTCACATCAGCACCATATCACACTACCGACACCTTATCAAATCATGATCAAAAGGTTTAATATACACACAAAACACAATGATTACCGGCATGTAAACGCAAATCCTGCCACAACAAATTGCAAAACCAAAGAGCAGCGCTGGCTTGCTACGGTCGGAACAGAACCTGCCACAATCACGGACTGCAGATCACTCACCACCGGATTCCCCCACACCGGGCGGGGAGACTGATTAAGAAGATTCTAGGTTTTTATTTTAATTGCTTGCGATGCGTAATTAACCGGCGTTCACTAACCACACATGCACGATAACGGCATGGAGTTTGATTCTTCACGCTTCAGGTCCGAAAATCAGCCAACCACGAAACCACGTCCAGCAATCCACGCTCTGGCCCCGGTGAAGGACAGCAGCTGGTCACCAGAAGCTCCAACGTACGCACGACTCCGCGTAGTTCACAGCGCGCATGTTCCGCCACAACGTTCGATGTATCGTACGAGGTTTTCTCTCTTTCCGCTCTTTGAAGCAGCTGCTTCTTTTACCGGAGATGCTTCTCTCCGGGGCAGAGACGGCGATAAAATAAACATCGAACGATGTTCCAACCACGCGTGACGCTGATCTTACACAGAACCCACCACCGATCAGTTGTGCATGAGCTCACTGTTTAGCACCTTTTGCAGTCGAAGACCCGAAGCAAGAATTCTTCCGTCTGCGCGATGATCACGAACCGTTGTTCCCGCCGCGTACCGGGAGAAAACATAAATGTGCGCCGCTGTCTGGGCTGCCGCATGTTTTACCTGCGTGCCGTTTGCTCGAGGAGGAATCGAGACGAGAGATTAAGTTTTACCTTTTGCTCTTCCGTTCGCCGGTGGCAAAAAAAAAACCCACCCCTCCGATCCGACCGTTCTAAACATTACACGCACACACTCTTCTGCAAACCCCTTCCGGCTGTGTGCGTGCGAGGACACTGTAGGGAAAGGATACCAGAAAAGAACCAGAGAGTGACGTCATCGAACGCATGATTTTGAATGATGCGCCCCGTCAAAGGGTGTGGAATCGAATCAAGAAACCTCCAGAGAGGCTCCATCCCATCACGAATCCCTTGATCGATGATCGCGCGAAAGGGGTAATTGTTCTCCAAAGAAACCGCATTGTGCGTCCTCGAACAAAGGCCCCGGCGTCGCGGCTTTGTGTTATAATGTTGCGAAACACAAAGCGACAGTGCAACGACCCGGACTTATGCGAAGACGGAACGTGCGGTTCGAACCATCTCGGGAAGATTCCCGCTACACGATCTTCTATCTATGTTCTGTGTGTGGTTTCTGCGCTCTCTGCTTTCTGCTCTTTTTTATGTTTCCTTGTGTCTCCTCGCACTCTCTCGCGAATTTAAACTACAAACCGCCAAAGGCATGCAGGCAAAACCCTTTCATTTTTTGGACTTCGAAATGCTATGAATTTTTTTAAAACATTGACAAAAATACCTCAGTAATTGGGCATTCTCGGAAAAACTCGGAAAAATCGGAAAATTCTCAAATTTATCATAATTTTTTTTCGAAAATTATCGCATGCCTTGAGGGTTTACCGAAAGCTCCACAAAAAGTTTAGCAAAAGTTCCTCAAGCTTTCGATAGATAGCGCTGCAGTGTTCCGGTTTTTTTTCAAACCGACCGTTAGGGGTTGATTTGTGTGTGTGTGTGTGGGGCAAATTCCGTGGATCTGATTCACCTGCTCGCTAATGCAATAAATCGAATCAGAATTAAGCATTCGCGGACTCTGTTTAACGTCACTAATGATGCGACTTCATTAGTGACGTTTGCGCGACGTTTTTTCCTTCCAGCAAACATCCTCCACTCCCATTTCCCCTTTTCATTCGTTGCACTGGTCAGCGAAATGAATTTACAGTCAATCACACTTATCAGTTCATTGATGGAGCAACAGTAGCGTGTTGACGGACGAGTGGAGGATGTAAAATGATTATGCAAATTTTCCTTCTAAATCCCGCCAGCAGCATCGGCAAAGTGCAGCCCGCAAGGTATGGAAGGGGGCCGCCGGAATCATTGGTTGATTGCAACATTTCATCCGCACCGAGGGGAAGCGCAAATAGTAGTAAAAAAAGAAGAAAAAACTACTGCGGCCCGGAAGTGCCGGGGAAAATGAAGTAACGGCTGCAAAAAGACGCAAAAGGAAGTGCGGCAGATACCGAAAAAATCCGGCATAAAACACGGGGAAAAATACTACTCGACGACGACTCGACACACAATTGAATATTGATTGAGTTTGTATTTTGCATTACTCGCCATCGTCGTCGCCATCGTCACCGTACGGTTCATCGCGATTGGAGGCATCATCCTCTCTTCGTTCCTCGCCAGCGCCATCGGTAGTTGGTACAGTGTAAACGTGCATCCGAGCGAGGACGGAAATGCCGAGACTGCCGATAATATCAACACAAAACGTGGCTGGAAGCGATTTGTCACCCGGAACTACGCCATCGCCACCCCCAAGAGACCGAAGGAATGCAAATGCAGGAGTTCGATCGTTCCGTTCTGCATCTCGCGTGCGGAAGTTGGGAAAATTTGGGGGTGGAAAATGTCGTCAATTTTTGGGGGCTGGTTTGAAGAGCTCGGAGGATCGCTTAAAATGTAATAAATGTTGAAGTTTCCATCGAAATCCTTCTTCCCGAGCGTCCAGCGACCGATGCAACCCAATGGTCATTTGCATATTAATGGAACTGCTCGTGACAAGTGTGTGAGTGTGTGTGTGTCCACGCAACGGAGGTCCTTCGAGTGGAATGTAAACGAAGGAGAGTCCTGACAGTACACAACTCCAATCCGATTGATCCAGTCGGTGGCTGGACAGGACAGGAAAATCAAAATTTCGCTTGGGCGAGCCACATCCGGTTCGGATTGTACCGGATGCTCACCGTTTCCCATCCCAAGAAAGGTGACGACAGGGAATCGAGACTCGCCGAAGAAGATCCCCGGATGCAATCAGCGGTACCGCAACCGGATGTCAACCCTGGCTGAGAGCGCGATTCCCGATAAAGGAAAAGGGGTTGCTTTTGGGTGTGTCACTGCGTCTACCGTCGAACGAAGAGACGACGGGACTGTATTATAGCGTATTTCCACATTTTCCTGGTGAAAGGAATGCGAGTTAATTTCCCGTCACAGACGCATTTCCCGATGGCGAAAAGAAAAAGAAGGAAATCCGAAAGACCGATCTCAAGCACTCCTTCACGGGCAAGACGGTTCGTCGCGGATCCGTCCGTTGAATCATTAGTGAGAGCGATTTCTTCATCAGCGTAATTCGGTCCATGAGCGTGGTAGCGATCATCATTCTTTATTTCGTCGCTATATTACCGGTACTGCTGCTGCTGCTACTCGAGCTGCCGGTTGGAATGCATATTTTATGAAATATTGTACCCGGTCGCGGAGATGAGTAGCGTCATTTGCCTAGAAGCACGAACGGTGAGTGTTGTTTGTATGTCGTCGCTGCTGTCGATGTTGCGGAAGCGTCGGTGAAAGTGATTCTCATGAATATTCAGCTATGTTTTCATAGGGATTTTCGGTCGGTGGAGGTGGTACTAGCTTTCCATCCTTTTTTCCATCCTTTTCCCGGCTCCATTTGACTGATTTACCGAGCTGAATATAGCTCCCACCGAGGTATGCTTGCATCGGCCAGGAGCTACCTTCGCGTGTCTTCTGAAATATGAACAAACGTTTCTGAGAATCTCTTCTGAGCATCTTCTCGGTTGATTTAATAAGTGTGTTCTGATTCGCGACAAGCCTTTCGCTCCGGACTGCAACAATCAATTAGGGCAAACACATTCGCAGATAAATGTGTAAGCATCCTTCTCTCAGCTATGCTGACCAGCTACTTCGTAAGGATACTCAGCTCAGCTCAGCTGAGAGGTCGTCAGA
>NC_064875.1:2137500-2140000 GCF_943734745.1 Anopheles darlingi | reverse complement strand
AGAAATTGTTTCAAATCATACAAAACGATTTTGCTGGAAATCGATCCGCGTCCTCCGGAACCGGAACCTCGTGTTGGGTGCGGTTCAGGATCAACAAATAAACAGTGGTGGCACATTTTAGAACAGAATGAGAGAGAGAGAGGGCTGGCTCTTTTATTATTTCATCACATTTCAATTAAACCATTTGCAGCTTCCACCACGGTCCGGAAAATGAGCTTCACTCGCATGGCGCGATTTGGGCGATTATGTTCGAATGGTTTGAAATCGCGCATCGTACCGGTGCATAGCATGGTGCATACCACGGACTATGCTGCTGCTGCTGCTAGTGACACATCGATGAAACCGGTGTACCGTGGAAAATGTTATGAGAGGACGACAACAACCGGTGAATCCGGGAGAGCATAAAATTCAGATCCATTTTCCGAACGAAGCCGCTCCACGGCCGTGCACGAGGCGACGATTTCCGAAACATCATTGCCAGTATTATTGTGCCAGTTTTGGTGCGATTGTGGAAACCTCCGGTGTGCGGCCGGTGACTGGAAAAAGAGGGAAAATTACATTCGCGGCACTAAAACCCGATTATAATTCAATAAAACAATACCGGGAACGAAATGCTGGAGTGAAAAACACACACACACACACGCACGCACACAAATAAATATTACTTCTCCTCCTCCTCTTCCTCTGCCTCCTGTCCTGTCATCAACCTTCCCTCCCGGTGGCATTAATGATTGCAATGGGAAGGATTTTTCAATTTTAATGTTCAAACTGCACTGCAGCCTGTGATGCTCGCCACCGTTGTCGATCGCCGTAAGAGCCACGCAGTTCAAATTGCAATTACTTTGTCATTCCGGTGGAAAGTTTATTTTTCCAAAAACTGCGGTGCGGTGGAAAGCTGTCGCTCGAACCCGAACGGGTCGATTCCGATTCCCGGGCGCAGATGCGATAACAATGGGCACGTCGTTCTGTCACCATGCGTGTAATTGCAATTTTTCGCGAAATTCAAATCCAATCTCGACGCAATGCATGAGTCCCGTGGTTACAGTCGTACGCCGGAGGTGGACGAGGCGTACTAATTTAATCACGTTTTCGGGAGCAAAATTTCATTACAACTCGAAGCCTCCCGCGGCCAGTTCGAGGTCCGGGGGGACGGGAAGGTGCGAAATCAAAGCTCACCGAGGTCACACAAGGATGGATTGCATGGTCACGGCCTGGAGCTACATGTTCACGATGCGTCCAGACCAGGAGTTTCGTGCGGTATTAGTGGTACTCCGCCGCTACTTTCGCTTTGTTTGCTCGCTTTTGTTTGGCAACCGGCAATGGATGAGCGAATTAATGAGCAAAAGGGCCACACCATGGTCACGGCCACCAACAAACCGGGGGATACGAAATCGATCTGCATTCGAAGCGCCATATCCAGAGGAGAATTGTTCCTGCGGGATCCGAACCGTACCGGAGAAGGTGATGATCGATCCCATATGGTCCTTTCTCTCTTGGGTCGCGTGCGGCGTGCACCGGGTCCTGTTGTTTGGTGAAAATTTCAATTTTCATTTGGGTTTAATCTCTCTGAAAGCAATTTTCCACCAGCGCACAATAGACGGGCTCCGGGTGTTGTATCTTCTGAACGGCTGGCTGTCAGAATCATTTTCGTGTGTCGGCGTCAGGACAGGAGGAGAACACAGAGAGAGATGAGATGGCCACCGTGATGATGATTTACGGAAGAATCAACAAAAAGAAAGGCACCGACGAGTGTGCGGAAGTTGTCTCGCTGTCACAACGTGGTCGACGTCGTCTGCCGGGCGCCGAAGGCTCTCGGTATTGACAGCTACAGCGCCGGAAGATTGGCCACCGTCACGAGGGTCGGCGGTCGGCGAAGATCTTGCCCGTCATGCACTTCATTATGAATAGTAATCATGGTCTCGTCGTCGTCGCCGTGATTTCGGGATCGCCAGCGCGCCAAACGACATGCCGAACGAAGCAGGACCAGCTGCAGTACACGAGCGGGGCGCGGCTTGCATTATGATTTGCACATCGGCAATGGCAGTAAGGACCGCAGGATGATGCCGTCGACCCTCCTCGACTTCCATTCCCCCGTTCCAGGACACTTAATTGAAGCTGCCAAGCGACACTCATTCGCGAAGTGACACTCGTGGCAGACTCGTGGAAAGGGAGGGAGGAACCATCTCATCCGGTAAAGCGCCAGCGTACGGCGGTGCCGTCGTCACCTCTGTCATTTATTTTAATAAAATGCTTACTCGTGCTTGCTGTCAATGTTGCCTTTTCTTGCCTTTCTATTTTGTATTTGTCCAGCGCCACGAGCGCGATAACGAGCAGGAACCGGTGGGGTGGCGAGGGAGGGGAGGATTTTTCTTACTCCTCTTCAGCACTCCAGAGCGTGTTGATGACGATGAGATGTGCGGAAGAATGATAAGTGAACGGGCGGATCGATAAAAAGGGTGGATATGATGTGAATGGAGTGACAAAGTGATTGACAATATTT
>NC_064875.1:2127500-2132500 GCF_943734745.1 Anopheles darlingi | reverse complement strand
CCAATGACAGATAGTTAATGAGTCGTCAGCGTCATTTCAGAACATCCAACCCGCTGGCCTCCATCCTCCACCTCAGACTCCGTGAGGTTTTCGTAGTTTATCGCGTAGATTGAGCGAGCGAGCGAGTGTCATGTTTGGTGCAATAATGTGCACGGGAGTGCTAATATGCGGATTCCGCCAACTCATCGGTGGCAGCGGTGTGAGCAAATATCAACAAACGCACCAAAGCCACTCGCGAAGTGGGCCCACACACTGCTGTATTTGTGGGTGTGTGAAAGCATCTAAATATTGGCAGTCGAGGTGCCAGATTAACATTAATTTCGGTTGTCGGTGTCGGCGATAGTTTGCCAAACTGTGAGCAAACAGCGCAGAAGCCGGTCCTTTTTGCGTGATGGAATTGGCGTGTTACTGGGCACTATTTGCTCGATTTGATTGCAGTGGCGCACTACTGGCAATGTGGTGAAATCAGTACCATCAGCAGCTCCACGACCGCCAATTGCTATTATCATAATGGGAGATGGTATTTGTTTTTTGGCAACGCCCAAATGGCGTGATAGCAGCAGCATTTGGGGATTGGAAAAGGGATTTGAATACAAACGACACAATGCAACAATTGCTCTAACCGTTGTGGGGGTGCATGAAGTGAGTGCCAAGTTGTGTTGAATAATTTAGATATTAACAGACCCACTTTCAAGTGCAACGATCTGTAACACTAATCGTAAATGTCGGTTAAGGACTCGGTTACACAGGGAAAGCAAATGAGCTATGCGTTGAAAACAACGATAACAGGAATTCTATCCTATTTAAAGAAGAATTTATCGTACTTAAAGAAGCATTGTACGATTTATTTGATCACAAAACGTAATGAAATTATTTTGATCCGTTTTCACAAAAATCCCTCGCCTCGCTTATTGCATACTTTCGGGAGTTTTTGTTCCGTCGACCAAACTCCCATCTCCGGGGTCCTTCTCAGGGGCGATCGATGGACGAGGGATCTCTTATGTTTTGATATATGCTCGGTTACCATCGTGTGTACGATTAGTTTCATCAATTTCGCTAATGTGCCGCCATAAATTTGGGCCCGGATATATGAGAGTGTGTCCGTTCGGTGGTGGTGTCCTGATAAGTGGCTGAGGACGAGTGCGTAGAGAGGGAAGGGCGGCCGAGTCCGGTCGGTGCCATAATGATAATATTTATCCGTGGAAAATTGTTTCCTAGCCAATAATTTATGGTCCAGCGATAGAGTGGCCCACTTTCTTTCGCCACCGACCGAGCGATAAATCGATTTTTGTCGCCTTCCGAAGGATGCGTTCAAGCTGATCAGCTGAGTGTGTGTGTGTGTGAGAGTGTGACCGAGAGAAAATTATGAAAAAGACCCTCCCCTTCTTGTTTCACTTACTTTTTCGCCACGCAATCGATAAGAACATTGCCGGTCGGTTCGTAAATGTGGGCGAAGGACATTGGCAAAAGAGGTTCGGAAAGTCCGTTTCCGCTTGATCCGTGAACGACAACAAACCGAGAACGGAACCAGCTAGTCAGTAAGCGGCTTAGGTTGAAGAGAAGTTTTCTTTCGCATTCTCTGGCTGTGTGTGAGTGTGTGTCCATTCCCTAGGGATCTTGGTTTGTTGGATCTTCGAATTTGAACAGCAAACGGCTCAAGAGGTTACATCATCTTCTTGCCGGTGCTGGTTGCTGGTGACTGACTTCCATGAATACATTTCGAATGGTCCGGCCGTAGTGAGGCCGTAAAAATATTATCCTTCCACGAGGACGACGACGACAACGATGGCCGCGTCCGTCTCTTCCCTGCCCCGCTTCAGGTTAATATGATTACATTCAAATGCAATCAAACGCAAACTCTAGGCTGGTTTCGTATCGATTGGAAGTCCATCCGCTCTGTGGAGCACTCGAGGCGCGGAAATCCGGAAGTACTCCTGCCGGAAAGTGGACAGAACGATAGAAAAGGAAGTACAACATGAAAAGGAGTGTAAGGGAACGACATTAGTACATTCTTTGTCGTTACAGCTACAGTGGAGGGTGGATTGCATGCCATACCGGTGACCGAAGTGGCTCGACACACACATAATCACACACACACACAGTCACAGCGACGTCGTCCTTCGATTGTCCGCCGGATGTTGATGTTTTGCGCCCATTCACTGATTTGTTTTCAAACACGCCCCGTGCCCCGTGCCCCGGCCACGGTCACCACCACGTTCGTTCGTGGCTACGAAAACACTTTTCCCTTCCCCTTACCCCGGTCCGGGTACTGAGGACGCTCGGAATCCAAGTCCTATTCCGATCGACTTGGGGGTTGCTTTTTAACTTCGTTTGCCACGACGACGGCTTTCGATTCCGAAGGCGAGCGATGGTGATGCCGGGCAGGGGACAAAATCCTTGCTTAAGAGGAATTAATGTTTCTTCCTTTTTCCCCTCGGAACCACGGTCGTGACCCTTTGCCTGGTGCGCCAGGCATCGACTTCGGTACCAGCGAGGGGTGTTCAATGTGGAGAGGTGAGTCGAGAGGGGGCTAGTTTACATGATTTGATTACTTTCCATTCCAACCCCGAGACCAGGGGTCGCCATTGAGGAGCGCGCTGATGTACTGTGCTCGATGTCGTTGGAAATAACATTTCATTGACAATTTAGATGCACAACGGTCGAACGGTTGGCACCCCTCCTGGGGTTAGTTAGATAATTAGAAATCGAGTTTGACTTTAACAATGTTAATGTTGGTTGTATGCTGATGTTGTGTCTGATTTGGAAATCGTTTTGATTTCATTAAAACATTTCCGAGAAGTGATTTCATCAAAAAACAGAACATTTGAAGCTCTGGAAAAAAGGAATCGTATGTGGAATGTCGAGCAGCCATTTCTTTCCTTTCCGGCCTTCCAGGAGAAGGATTATCTGCATCATAATGACTCAGCGGGCACTACAGAAGTAACGACACACCAAACGCCCCCGGAAGGTATGGAGGTAAAAAAGTGGAGAAACCCAGAAATAAGCTGAACAATCTCATTACACTAATCCCGGGCCCCGTTTTTCCTCATTTCCCTCGAATACGGGGCATTCGCTCATGCGAATGCTATAATTATAATTACAAGGACTTATCATCTGCTCACCTCACGCCACCACCACCAGACGGGCGGCAGATCTATCATACGCCTTCTTCGATCGAGGGGAGGGTTCTTATCACCGCATTCCACCTAAGCCGCTGGCGCAGAAAAGGGCATTAAATCGTCGTGCCGGTGCCGGAATGAGCACGAATCCAATTCCGACTGAGGCCCACCATCATAAGCCAGCTCCATACCGGGATCCAGGTCCTTCATCTTTTTTTTTTTTCGTTGTTGCCGCTCAGTGGCCATCACATGATTATAATATTTCCTGTAACGAGCAGAGCCTCTCTCTCTCAGTGAGTTAAACTCTTTTTGCTTCTGTCGTCACGTCCGGGAACATTGAATCGTACATACATTAGGGGCTAACCATATCCGGTTGCCCCCCGCCTCGCGTCCGTTTAGTGCAAATCCACCGGAACGGAAATACCTTCATTCCCAACGCCATGAAGTGCGCGCTTGTGTTTGGCGCTTCAGCACTCGGATAAAGGACATCACACATACACACATAGGCTGGTGTTTTTTGTTCGCTCAAAGCCCCGGTCCGGAAGTGGAGACTGTTGGGTCATATTTCCGGCTCAGCCTGCGGTTCCAGCTCCTCCCAGTTTGCTTCACCTTCAATCGTTTTAATTGTCTGATTTGTTTGTTGTTAAACTGTCGGCAGCCATTGTTGCCAGTTTGCGTCTCTATTAAACACGACGCAGCACCATCGATTGTTAGTTAGGTTCGTCTCCTTGTTTCAAACATTTCCTAAACATCATCATCCGCGCCATGTTGTCCAGAGAGAGAACGCAAAAAAAAGCAACACTAGAACACTGAAAAGTCCGCGCGTGTTTTTCCAGGAAATGTGATGTTACTGACACACAAACCGCGGGCACATCACCACCAGGAGACACCGGGAACACCGGATGCTGTGCTCGCTGTGGCTTTGCTCCGGATGCGATTATTTCCATTTCCACGAACCCTGGCTCGGGGGTTTTTCTGCTTTCTGGAGGATTGGAAGACATTTTTAACAACTTTCATTCCCCGGATTGCCCCGATGGGATGCGGAGTCATGCTGCTGCTGCTACTGCTGCTGGTCTGTCGGGTGATGAAGGTGATCATCCTGGCACGGTGGACGTTTTTGGCAGCTCAACCCGGTCAGTCAGGCCCGCCCGGTCTGGAATTCCGCCTCTTAATCCTCTGTCCCGGTGCGATGTGATGATATTTCATAATTAAAAGCATTTGCCTTTCGGCTCTCGTCCTCCAGCGAGAAGCAGTTGAAGGATGATGTTTTTTTCGGTGTTCGGTGTGTTGGTCCGGTGTAAAGCTACCTTCTTACATTGGGGGCATCCTCTCCCTCCCCCCTCTCTCCCGGGAAACAGAGGCCAGAACAGTTATCCATTAGCCGCTTTAGCCCCGGGAATGCGCTTTGCTGTCCTTGCTTCGAAGCCCGTTTAGTACGTCGTGCCTTCGGTGGCCACCACGAGCACCGAGTTGTTCTCCGACGTTTGGTTCCGGTATTTTTCAGACGAAAAAGTCTCGTTCACTCTCTCTCTCTCTCCTTGGAGACACCAGGAAGAGCACACAAGGACACATGGTCCCGGGCTAGCTCGTTGGGCAAGTGTTTATAGAATTCCTATCAGAACCGAAAAACCGGACCAGTGTCCAGTGTCCAGTCCACCCATGGGAGCATGGAATTTGTAATTTCCATGACGCTAGAATGTTTTGTGGCCGCCGTCTCACCTCCTCCGCTCCGATGTCCTCGTCGGAGGTTTTTACAGCAAAACACCACCGGCACCCAGAACGAATCAATTATGTTTCTCGAGGTTCCATTCCCGGGGAGGCAAGGAAATTTAGTGAATTTAAAATATTTAACAGAAAAGCGCAGACTGTGTTGGTGTCCGG
>NC_064875.1:2115000-2117500 GCF_943734745.1 Anopheles darlingi | reverse complement strand
CGGTGCCTTCTGAGGGCAACGTGGTGCAACGGGAGGGTGCGCTCGATGCTCTTAATTTGTTACAATTTTGCTCCCCACCGCAATGGAGGCACAATCTGGCTCTCTGTTGATTCTGGTGGCCATCAATTTGGCAATGTTTATTATGTGGGTCGGGACCATAATTATATGTTAGAAAGAAAAAAAATGGCGAAAGATAAAGAATGGAAACATCAGAAAATGATATCATTTTGTCGTCGGCGCAGAAGGGTCCGAAGCCCGGAGCGAACCCCGTACTTACCGGACCGGGGACCCCCAAAAGGCAAATTAAATCGTTTTGTCATGCCAACGGCGATCACTATCACCGGTGTTTGTGTCGCAGGTTTTTTTCTCTTCTGGGCCGTCGTGGTTTGTCTGTGGCCCCGAATTCGATGCCGTACCCTCTCTTACAATTAGGTGTCGTTTTGAAGGGTCCTGTGTTTGTTACCAGCCAGTTGTCGACAAATCGTTTCTTGTCTTGTCTTGTCCGGGACGCAACGATAAACAAAAGATGAAACGGCAGTGGGATTTTGTCAGATGAGAAAATCGTGGAAACAAGTCATCTTCTACTGATGTATCCTTTCTTGATTAACATAATATTTACATAAGCAGTGAGACATTCAAAGAAATCGCCCTAAGAGACCGAACAGGCTGAACAGGGAGAGAGGAGTTCCCATGTGACATACAACGAAAAAAAGGCCGCAAAAGCGGTCCGCCAGCCAACCGTTTGCCGAACCAGAAGCACAATAAACACACCGCGTGGTCGTGAAGAGGGGAGAGCGCTGTGACGCTGTGACGCTGTGGACGGTTCGTTCCATTTTTTATTTACATGTTTACCTTTGATAAGATCGCTTATCAAAGCAAATAGATCGGAAGAAGTAGCATCGGTTTCTGATCGAAAAAGGAAACGGATTTCCATCTGCAAATCGAAACGCACTCGACGGAGGGGGATTTATGATTTGCTGGGAGTTTGGGATTGGTTATATAGCAAATAGATTGTTGCCGGAGCTCAGTACTCGGTGTAGCGACGGTGTATTCTATGAATCTCATCGCATGATAGCGTTGCTGTGGAGGAGCGAACAAGCTGATGGAAGATAGTTTAATTTTCTGTTCGTTCGTTCTGCAAGTAGCAAGGACAATTGCCAGATGAAGAGTCAAACATTAACCAACATCTATAAGCTGGAAGATTGTTTTTTTTTCTTCAAATTCTGTATCTACTGTCACCAGCGAGCGAGGAACCTCAAATTAAATTATGATTCCGCGTTCATTTGTTAGATTTAATTATGCATCCTGCCCTCTGCGAAGGGACATCCTTGTTCCAATTAGTGACAACTAAGCGGCACGCGGCCACAGTTTGTTTCTTAAATGAATTTAATGTTTTTCGGTTCGGTCGCGTCACGTGTCCGTCAACCGTCGATCGACCCCTGTCCCCCGATCCGTGTCCCTGAGGACACATTTTTCTTCATTTCATTCAAACCACCATCGACAATTGGCGACCGGCTGGCTGCTGACTGGCGCCTGTCGCAGTAATTTACGCGACGCGACGACGGGAATAGAATTGGACAGCACTCGACGACGACGACGATGGTGTGCTTAATTCCTGGAAAGGAGCTTCTCATTATAAAATGGCAATCACTCGAAGTACTCTGCGCTTGCATGTTTCACGGAATAGCGGCCACCGGGCGACCCCCTGACGGGGTTCCCGGGGATTAATTGGAGGTCCCCAACCATCATGATGTGGATCATGATGATGTTGATTCCGTAAACCCCTCAACAAAGTGTTGCTCGCACACACCTCTGTAATCAGCGGACCGTATCATTAAACTATGCTGCTGACCTAATCATTACCTGCAACTGACCAACGACAACAATGGCATCTCGTGGCCATCGTGGCGAGTGCATGGTCATGCGAGAGCTCATTCCGGACTTTCCAAAATGATTTCCTGATTTATTGTTTTGCAACCGGGAGTTGCCGTGGCCCGTTGGACTGATTTCGGTGTTTGCTCGTCCTCCTCGCCGGCGTGGCACCATTGTGGCGGTCACATCCCTTTTCTTGTTATCCACCACACCGACACACCGACACACAGACCCGTCGAGACTCACGTGCAGGGAGTCGAGTTGAATGGTTGCAGTGCACGCAATGGTTCTCCTTCTAATGATTGCTGGTCCGTCGTTGCAGCAATCCAGGACCATGCGGCGAAGGAGAAGTTTTCTGTGGCACTTGTAGGGGTGAGTGGGTGGACTGGGTCGGAGGGTGGGATAAAGATAAAGTACAATCGTGTACAAACAGAACAATTTGCCCTTAATTGAACCGTACAGTGCTGAACCGGACTGCACACACTCTCACTCGGCACTGGGAACCCGGGATCAGGTGTTCCAACACTGGGACGCCCACGTTGACCTCCCCCCCTCCCCCCCATTGAGGTGGTCGATCGTCACAAAGTGCACTGTTTGAGCAGCGGTGCCGGTGGCTAAGCAAACGGTG
>NC_064875.1:2105000-2107500 GCF_943734745.1 Anopheles darlingi | reverse complement strand
GCCAACGTGACGTTGCTGGAGTGATGGAGAACTAGCGCTTGGTTCTGAAAGAAACCATCGCTCACGGGCGTTCCCTGGCAGTACTACCTTTGCCGATTCCGTCTTCCGAGCAAGAGGGAGAGTGCATGATAAGAACTAGTTTCGCCTCCTTTGATTCTCATTGCGCTGTACATTGCGCTTCATGAAAGAAGTGGCCATCCACTCCGTTCTTCTGCTCAACAGTTGGCTACCGTTTGGTTTGGTTGTCGATGGTCGCTTTCCATGGCATCGGGCCATTTACTCCGGTTCCACTTGCTCGCTGGCTGGCTGGCTGGCTGGCTTGCTTGTTGACTGATGGGTTATGCTTTGTGGTTTCCACGGGCGCGCCAGCACGCGTGCGTCCTTTGTGGTGTCCTTTGTTGCCACTTTATCCGCAACTGACGAAACGAAACGAAACTTACAACCCCCATCCCCACGCTCCTGGTGTGTTGTTTGTGAGGCTCGGTTGTCTGTTGATTTTGTGATTCATCGATCAACAATTGCGCGAAAGGCGGGCGTGCTTTCGATTTTATGCTGAAATGGTGAAAACATCACGCATTCACCCGATGTTTATCCTTTTGCGTTTGGTAATTTATTTAATTTCAGTCAACAGCAACACACACATACCAAACTGTGGGCGCACACACACACATTTGGATGTCCACGGACCGATCGTCAATCGATTCCACGTGCGGCAACCGTTTCGTGTATTTAAACAAATAACCAAAATAAAAAAAAAACCTCGAAACAACTTGTTGAACAGCAGGAGCAGTAGTAGCTACGGCGATTTGATTGCGAAAACCGAAAATGAGAGCGAAAATAAAACACCAAAACCGGGGCGCCATTTGCTTGACAAATAGCCCACTGGAACACGCAATATATCGGTTGCGTTAAGTAAACGTTTACCATTTGATAGCACTTGGTGGAGCGATTTTATGCTGACGAGGACGACGACGGTGCAGCACTGAGTGGTTTTTCCATTGCACTCCTTTTTCGGTAGTCCTCCTCCTCTCAGTGTGTGTATGTTTAGTAACAAGTTGTGGCGCTGCTTGTCGAAGAGGAAATTGAAACTTTTTAACAAACTCATGCACAACAGCGCGAACTCGCTCGGGCACCACTCTGGTTCGCCAAACCACGGACAGAAGCAATTTTAATATACATTTTCTCCTGAGCTCCAAAAAATAAAAAGAAGAAAAATAACACGAAGCAAAACAGAAAGTAACCGTTCCGTGATTAGCAAAGTTTCGGGACCGACCGTTTTCCTGTTTTTCCCGCGGTACACACTACACTCTATACACCTCCATTACGGAGGTGAACTATTTCGTGAACTATGTTCATTAATTATTCTTATGCTCATAACGGTAAAATAGGGAAACGGTGGCGGTGAGCCGTGGCTTGTGAATACTTTTCGCTCGAGCAGCAGGAGCAGGAGCAGCATTCCCTCACTCACCCACAGTGCAAGTGTTTAAAGGAATGTTCCTTATCGCGCGAGCACGAAACACGCTCGGCTGCTGCCTTGCCTTCGGTGGTTTCCGCCGTTTTTCTTGAGTGCACCAAGGAGTGATTTGAAGTTTCCTTTTGTAACTCATAAAATATGCTTCGTGCGCCGCGAGGGCGCAGCTGGAGACGTGTGCACGTGCACGATTAGAAATGCAGAATCCGCGGACTGGCGGTGATTGCCTTATCCTGCATCCTGCAATTGCAGGATCATCAAAATTGAACTCGATCTCATCTGCATAACGTTGAAGCAGCGCAGAAAACTCGTTCCCAGCCTTTGGTGGGGTGGCGGAGAAAATGTCGATCCGTTATGGGTCTTAATAGAAACAAATTAAGAACATGCTCTCGCGGCCTGCTTTTGATTGAATTAATCTGATACACGTTTATGTAGAGAACGTTTATGAGCCCGCATCGGAGGAGGCGCAACAATTGTGTGCTACACTTTGGGTTGTGATGGCAAAACAAACAGAGCCACGGGGGACCATAAATTAGACGGGAAGGAAAATGGAAGATTTCATTGTTGCGTTTCCGATCGCGACCTCTACCGCCGCCGCCGCCACCGCCGGAGCTGCGGGTATCGCGGTTGGCCCCGTAGCCGGAGTGCCTTGATGAAGGAAAAGGAAAAACTTTCCAAACAACTGCCACTGCCAGTGCCAGTGCCGGTGGCGTGGGTTGTTAGTGACATTTCTCGCCCGCACTCGCACTCGCACTCGAGCCACGAGTTGACGGGTTCGGGAGTTAAACAGGCAATAATTTATCGCCCTGTAATTACAACGTGACATCGCCGAGCTGCCATCCCTGCGAACGAGAACAGAATGTGTAGTTTCCCTTGTACTTGTACTGTGTGTGTGTACTGTGTGTGTGTGCTGTAGTGGTTTTCGGTGTGGGCCAAGAATTTTGACTTGCAACCAGGCGGGGGGAAGCCGGTAAACTGCCAAGTAGTTGGAAAAATTGTCACACAATCTGCAGGCCTTTCCACATTCCA
>NC_064875.1:2080000-2097500 GCF_943734745.1 Anopheles darlingi | reverse complement strand
GCGACTTATGAAACTGAGCTGTTAAGCAATCGGCCTCCTCATGCTGCATGCTTTAATGAAGCAATCGTTGCACCCACCAACCACACCGTAAACCGAACGTCATCGAACGAAGTGCTTTTAATGTTAAAATTAGCATAAATCCTGCCTCATTGCTGCTGCTGCCGGGATGGTGAGTCACAGCGCTAGAGCGAAAGGGAATTTCGTGCCCCCTCTCCCTTCCCCTTCCGATACAATAAACAAACGTGGAGAACGATATGCAGATAACCCGAAAGCGAGCGCCGCTGCATCACGAAGAGCGTTCGACCTTCTCATTCCATTGCGCCCAGACAAGAAATGGGAAAACGGAGCATTTAATTATGCCACGGCGGTGTCGGAGGGCCCGCTGCCGGTTGTCACATGTGCCATTGAGCAATCCCCACGGGGCTCCCTCCTCCCCGGACCACCTTTTGAATCGTTGACATTCATTAGCTCGGTGCTCGGTTGCAGCATAATTATTAGCTTGCATATCTTATGCACACCGTTTAGTTCTCTCATTTGTTCCTTCCAATTCCCCTTCCCTGATAATGCTGACAACTCGTACTTCGGATTCGATTCGCGCCCTGACATACGCCCTGACCCTGGCATCCCTTATCAACTGGACTACATCTTTAGTTCAGCCGCCGATTGGGAGACAGTAGCGCACCCGAAAAGCTTTTCGGGTGACAACAACGCGCGCGCTGGTGCAGTGACACACTGGCACAGAAATGCGCCAGTAGAGAATTGGTTGGCTTGTTGGCCACGAAGTGAAGATTTACCGTTTCCGATATCTCGCGACAAAACCACACCAAGTCACGAATTGCTTCGAGAACGCGACATCGTGCTCGACATGGTCTAGCCGATCCGACGGAACGCTCCCTCGGCAGCTACTAATTAGCCCTAAAAGTGAGCAGCAGCCGTGGCCGGGATTTCCAAAATCCCTCACAAAATCCTCGCAACTCCAATCAACCGTGGCTACACCGTGGTAGCTACAGCTGGCTTCTGGTTCCCCGGTTTGTGACCTTTCGGTGTCACATGCACTGCATGCCCGGCGGCATCTCGGGCGTCTCTCGCTGTCTCTCTGTCTCTATTGTGGAATGTTTGCTGTGCGCGGCACCAAACCAAAGGCCAAGCAGACAAGTCTCCAGAGGTTCCGGTTTCGTATTGCAGCTTCTTATTGTGATGGATTGTGCGACAAAAGAGCTACTGCCGGGGATCGCTAGCAGCGAACAAAACCGAAAAAGGTGTCAAAATACACACACACCAAAACAGCGTGTGTGATGTTGCATCGTCCTCGCAAGGAATCCAGGTGCCTGAAAAAGGTTCTCGGGGAGAGGGGATTACAGCATTCGTGGAGACGCAAGATTTGCCAAAAGACCATGGGCGACACCATTGACACCTGACCCGGAAAGAAGAGAGTGGCCGACATTTCGGGTCGAATGCGCATTCGTCGTCGGCGGCGTGAAGGAATGTTTATGTAATCGCTTCCCAATGCACTTTTTGTGTTGCTATGCCAACAACAACGACAACGACGACGACGGAAGCGACCATCATAATCCGCTCGACATAATCCCAACACCGTCAGGGGCCAGGAGCAACATGACCGCACTGGTACCGCTTTAGTGCTCATTTCCGTTGCGCTTCGCTTTATGCTGCTTGAGGTTTCATCTTTCTGCGCGTTTGCAGGGCGGATATTGGTGTCGTTTATGATAATCGAGCGCGATCGAGTGTCATGTTCTGCGTTGCCTGCTGATCGCAAACACACCGTTCGTCGC
This sequence comes from Anopheles darlingi, assembly GCF_943734745.1. Taxonomy (NCBI): domain Eukaryota; kingdom Metazoa; phylum Arthropoda; class Insecta; order Diptera; family Culicidae; genus Anopheles; species Anopheles darlingi. Next base: position 2,095,710 of record NC_064875.1, on the reverse strand, counting down.
TGATTGATGCTGGCGTTGGTGCCACGGAACCGATACAGGATATTTCGTTAATCTTTTACGATGAGAGGGAGCGAGCGAGCGAGTATCCCGTTTTACGAGACCCTCGAGGCGATGAAATGACTCTATTATTATCTCTGTAGCTAGTAACCGAGTGCCATCGACGCTGGGAACCGCTGTTTTTCATCGGTTTCATGTAGCTACAGCTACAGAAACACGATTTAATGCCCCCGAGGAGCTGATAAATTGACTCCATAATCCGCTCCACAAGATGGCAGCCCATGGGAGAACCCTAATTACCCACGAGGCTAACGCAGCTACTTAACGCAGGATGGAGACGCCGTACGAGAGTACGAGGAGCATGATTTGCAATCCAACCACCCCAAACCAAACCCCACCCCTAACGCCTGCAAGGCTGAAGAAGTGTCACACTTGTCGTCGAAAGGATTAACCATCGGTGTCGTCGTCGTCGTCGTTGTCGTCGTCGGCAGAAAAGGGGTTTGTTTGAAGGCGCACTCAACGCAACAATCTGTAAACACTCACTCACGAGTCGCGAGACAGCCCCCCATCCATCCATCTGAAATCTTATTTAAACTGTTGTTCGAAAAATCAACTCTTCCCCTTTCGCTGGATAGAGAGAGAGAAAAAGGGAGAGCAAGAGAGCGCGAGAGAAGGTTCTTCAAATAATGACTCCAATTGCCACCGTTTGTCAACGCACCAAACGGCAGCTAATCGCGCCCCATCACCGAATGCTACCGTCGCTTGAGGCGCAGTTTAGGAAACGATTTCCATCATCATCGTCTTGGTGCGCGGTCGATGGCTCGGCGATGGAAGAAACAAAACTCCAACGAGCACCAGCATCAGTAGCGCCTTGAAGTGGTTTTCGGCGGTAGCGGCAGCCAGTGGCATCATGATCGTTTGCGTGAAGAGGGATTAAACTGACAGCTGATGCGGCTACCAGCGAGAGATGAGCTACTGGAGAGGCCGACAGACAGAGAGACAGAGAGAGAGAGAGAGAACGCGATCTTGTAGACCGGATTAACCGGCTAGTGGCTGGTGATGTATGAGGCATGGCTGAGGTCATGCTTGTTGTGGTTGTTGTTGTGGATGTGCTCTTTCAGGGCCAAACAACCGGCCAACCACCACCGAGGACGATTAGTGTGCTACTTAGTGTCTGTTTGTGGTCTGTCCGAAAAGGGGGGATTCTTCTTTATTATTGATTCCAGTCACTCTCTTCTAGAACTCATGGCATGCAGCGGCATATAACAGAGAGTAGGTCACCAAACAGCATGTTTGATAACCTTCACGTATCACTTGGAAGTTATCGCATTTGGTGCAGGAAGATTTCGGGCGGTCTAATGAAGCCAACACGACGACGACACGCAGCAGTTCTCGTTCTAATAATGCTTTATTTGCCACGATTGCCCATTGCACCAACACCGAGCCCGCCGAACAGTGTGGACATCGAGTTGGCATTGGCACTTGCCTGGGTATTGCCGCTGGTTTGGAAACTCGAGGAAGATCCAAATGATTTCGTTATGATCGTCCCATCGTCCAGCACGATCTTCTCCGAGCCCGTGTTAGCGTTCGAGGCCGATCCGGAACCGTCTTTGCCAATGTTTTGACTCTGCGATGATCCCGTCGTTCGCTGACCCTGCTGGCCGCCCGTTTTAAACGATTCACTGTTCGTCTGCGCTTGGCTGGCCAAATTAGCGCCGGTTTGGGATTGCAGTGACGAAGCTGCCCCACCACTCGTCTGCTCCCGAACGTTCTGCCCGTCGCGTTCCACATTGGTGTTCGTGTTGGTGTTGGAGAGGGCTTGCTGGTTCCGATCGAACGCAGCCGATTGGCCTTGGGCTTGGTTTTGGCTCTGGAACTTTTGCCCATCGGCCGATTGGAACGATTGTTGCTGTGTGTTGGTGGCCGACAACTGTCCACTGCTACCATCTTTGGCCAGGTTGGCCGACGTGCTACCACCGGACGTTTGCTGCCGTACGCCCTCCTTGCTAACGATTGTCTGAGAGCCCGTATTCGCTGCGGCCGACTGCTCGAATCCAGCGGCCCAGATTGGAAGGTTGTGTGGTTCTTCGTCATCCGGTTTAAAGACCACGGCACCGTCGTATCCGTTCGGTCGTGCAAACGTAGTGTGTTCCAGCAGCCCGACAAGCCCGACGATCAGGAGCACCATTTTCACGCAGAAAGCCATCTCTCTGACGACTGGCGAGGTGGTTCACACTATCACGAGTCACAACAAGCACTGAGACTGTGATTGCGCACTCCACGACGACGACGACCACGACGACGACGCTTCCTTAACGGGATTCTCACATCATGACCCAGAAGGTGATAAGAGGGTTGAACGCAATCATCGCCTTCGATTCATTGCCTTCGAAGCACTTACGGTTCATGCGCGAGATGAACAGTAGTAACGCCATCACTTCGGAAGCTGCTTTCTTCGCCCTCCACCCCCACAACGATCTGCTTTCATCGGTGCTGCTGGTGACAAACAACTGGTAGGAAAACCCACGGCTTATCAGAAACTACCATCACGCGGGGGGTTTTTGTCACCCGCTTTCGGCCCCGGGAACCGGATCGATCCGATCGCGATAGAAAACCCTCTGACGCATCGGAAATCCCAATTAGATGGATCGTTCGGTGGTGCCACTAGTACGTGATCGTAACCGATCGTCGCTTGCCACGTTTTCTGCACGCCACCAATAGTGACGGCGATGCGGTGGACCTTGGCCGTGGACCGTCGTTACCGTACCGTAGAGAGTGGGGTTACCGTGCTCGGAACGAAAATCCGAAAAAGTGAAACCAGTTTTGAAGCAGAAGAAGAGCTCGAACACCCATCGACAGCCGCGACTCGCATCGCTCGGATTGCTCGGAACGCACACTAGCACCACGAACGCGACGCACCGATACGACCGTAGCGCTGTGCAAAATGTTGAATTCTTCGTTTTTGTTTGACTCCTCAATGTCGTCGCATTGTGGGCACGCAGGCAGGTGTGTCGGAAGGTGGGAAGGCCACTGGAATGAAGGAGAAGGAGGAGGAGGATGGGGAGGCAAACCGAGCGAGGAGGGTAGGATAAAAACCAGTTCCTCCTCCCGGCTTTGTCCAAGAAGTTGGTGTTGAAGATAGCGAGATCGAAGCGCCCTGTTGCTGTTGACGCGATCTAGCCCCGTGATCAGTTCTGCGCGGTAACGTCTTCCGGACAGTGCGCGTCTTTTGGGCTCACCGCGAGCACGAGCCAACCAGTAGCCGACGAGAGTATTGTAGCAGCTTGTTAGTAGTGTAAAAAGGTGTGCACCTTTTTGGGGTGTTGTATGTGCAACATATTAGAACATTCGAGGGTGGACGCGATGAAGAGGATTACGTTGGTTGGTTGCGTCCTAGTGCTGCTGCTGAGCGTCACAATTCATGGTAAGAGAAGGGAACGGTTAACAATCTACTCGGAGGTGCAGTGAATGCAATATATCTTAAACGCAATTCTAGGAGCTCACGGACACCATGGAGACTCGGACGAGAGTGGATCACACGAAGACTATGGTTACGATCATCATAAGCATCATCACGGTGATGGTCGCGGTTACGGTTATCGCCAGGGAGTAGCCGTTGGAGCAGGTTTCGGGTATAATCCATATAACGGTGCTTCGCAGTACGGTTATGGTATGGCCGCCGCTGGCGGACCAAACCTGTTCGACACGGTGACAAAGAACACGGCCGCTGTGTTCGATAGCGTGAACAAACAGATCGGACAAACGTTCAACGCTTTAGCACGTCCGGTCGGTGCTGGATTCGGATTTATGCCCGGTGTCCTACTTGGAAATGGTTTCGGTAGTGCAGGAGGAGGAGGTTATGTCCAGTATGGACAGCAACCATTCGGTGCACCATTTGGATTCGTTCCTCCTGGTCAGAGACCACAGAAGCCCGGTTTCGGTGCACCCGGTTTCGGATTTGGTCAAGGTCAACCACAGCAGGGCTTCGGTTGGCCACAGAATCCGTTCGATCAGCAGAATCCTCCTCCTGGCGGTCGTCCAGTCGTCCCGGGATCGTCTGTTCCAGTAAATCCTCCACCAGCCCCACCAGCTCCGCCAATTCCGGCAGTGCCGGCAGTCCCTGTTGCTCCAAGCAATCCTCCACGAGTACCGGAACCAGCTCCAGCTGTTCCGAGTAATCCACCACCAGTACCACCACCTCCGGCACCGCCTTCTAATAGCTGGAACTCAGGAACTGTCCCACCGGTACCACCACCACCTCCAGCACCGCCTTCTAACAGCTGGAACTCGGAAACTGTGCCACCGGTAGCACCACCTCCACCACCACCACCACCACCGGCTGTTCCAAATCCTCCACCAGTTCCTGCACCACCACCAGTTCCATCGGCTCCTTCAGCAGTGCCGGTAGCACCGAAGGATAACGCCCCAGCAGAGGAGGAAGATGATAAGGCGATCTACGATATCGACATTCGCGGAGAGTTCGAGAAGGAAGAGCCGAAAACCCGCCGGAAGCGACAGCTCTTCTCTAATCTGTTCAATTCCATTGGAGGTTTGGTCAATACGGCCGTGAATACTGCCGGTAATTTCGCTCAAGGCAACCTTAACCCTAGTCAAGGTCAAGGTCAGAGTGGATTCCCCAACTTTTTCCGGCCACAACAACCTCAGCAACCTCAGCAGCCTCAGCAGCCTCAACAGCCAGCACCTACTCAGGCACCGGTACAATCGGAACAAGTAACCAAAACGCCGGAACTCAATCTTCAGTCGCTGGGTCAAGATGGAATGATATGGACATACGAATCCCTCGGAGTGAAACCTCCTCAATCCGGTCGCGTACGACGCAACAGCGATATGATCTACTTCCCGGATGATGATGATGAGGATCGCTTTAGCATCCACAAGAAACCACCGGTGACGCAGCGTCCAGCCGTTTACCCGCAACCTCCGCAACCACAAGCCTCCGGATCGCAGGCTGGCTCTCAGGGTCAATCACATAACATAGTGAATGGATTCGAGCAGAGCAGTGGTTCCCAATCGCAAACACAAACCATCCAGAACCAACACGGAACGTTCAATCAGAATGCGGCCGGTAGTACATCGGGTAATGTGGCCGTCGATGGATCCTCTGGACAGCTAAGTGCCGCCAATACGCAGCAGCAAAACTTCCAGACGGCAACAGGCTCTGGGAGCCAGAACCAGGCCAACAGTCAGTCGGCGAATTTTGATAAGAACGGTAACTTACAGCTCTCGAACTCGAACGCCAACACGATGTCGATCCGTGAGAAGGACAAGTACAAGGAGCAAGCAAACGCCGGTTCGTCCTCGGTGAACCAGAACCAGTTCGGACAATCGTCGAGCAATGCGCAAACCAACTCGGAGACATTCTTTGAGAACGGTATCCAAGGCAACAAGAACAGCGCCTCGAGCCAGAGTCTGCAGACGAACAAGGACGGATCGGTTTCGGGTTCGAACAGTAACACCATGTCCGGGACGTTCACCGGTCCGGGCGGTATTACGGGCTCTTCCTCGTCTAGCCAGTCGTCTAGCTTCAACAAGGGTCCGGGTGGTGTTGGTGGATCTGGGGCAACGAGTGGTTCCTGGAGTAGTGCCACCGGTGGTACGGCAGCTAGTGGTGCTTCATCGGCCAGCTCTTCGGCCAGCTCGTCCGCTACCGGACCGCTAGCATTTAGTCTCAGTGGATCCTTTGCGCTTCCTCAGCTCCCGGGTGTTGGTTTGATACCGGGTTTCCCGAAATTTTTCGGACAACGTATAGGAGAGGATGAGCCAGCGGCTGCTCAACCAGTTAGTGCTTAAGTTTTTTTAAAATGCATAAATGGCCCGTTCTTGCCTTAAAAGTGGACAACACCTTACGATTGGTTTGATTCACGTTTTCTTCGTATCCGAAACACAGCGTTGCTTTTCAAAGTTACGTCTCGACGAAAAGGGCTTCCAGGCGCCACGATGACGCCTCGGTAAACACGTACAGCTCCCCAATTATCCGAATGATTGATACACTCAGCCACAGTAGCCGATTGTTCCAGTCATTAGAACTGACACGCAATTACTTAAAAGGTACGTATTTCGCATGAAAGCCACCGCCACTAATCAAATTAATCAAACGTCAAATCGGAGGGGGCCCTTTTCCACCGGGTTTGGTGTTGGAAAAACTCTTTTCCTTTGCCACGCAAATGCCGTATTTTCAATTCCAGCGTTCAAACCCCATAATTCACCGTGAGGCGCGTGAAGTAAAAATCGATATTTTGGAAATATCGTCGGAGGGTGCCGGCAAAGACCGTCAAATGGCCACACGCCAGCACCGGAGTGTGTCACGACACGACACGCTCGGTTGCTTGAAATTCAATAAAAAAATCATTTGCCTCAAAATGCCTTCCCGAAGGCGTTGAAAGGTGTGTGCGTGTGTGTAGGTGTGCTGTTTGTCTTAAAGGATTCAAGAGACACTTCTCAGATCCGGCCGAGCTGAAGGGGGCAACGTCCTCTTGGGAGCAGCCACCGAGACCTGTCATCGTATGTCAATACGATTTTGGGACGTTATTAAAGATGTCTTCACCCTCCATGCCATGGCCCCTCGCGGGGTTTCCCGTTGCACTCGAGAGCCAGTTTACGGTCCGGGGTCCGTGGTCCGGGGAGGCGGCCAATCACTTCACCGGAGATCGAGTTATGGGAGCGAGTGTGATTGTCGAACCTGCGCGCAAAGAGTAAACATTTTCACAATAAGGCCTTCATGCCCGGTACGCTATCGACCAATATCCGCTCGTTTGCCATGAAATGCGAGAGGTTTTCGCCGGCTGGGCCGGGACGGGCCGGGCGGAAGGCGTCGTCTCCGGTCCGGATCGTGCATCAAACGAAGACACGAATTTCGAATATTTAATCAATTCTCGCTGACAGCAAGTGACTCACCTGGTATCTGTGGGGGCGTTCTCGTGCACCGGAGGGTGTTTTTGAGAAAAGAAAAGGAAACATAAAATATGCTCGCACGAGCGGCTCGGTTCGGTTCGTTGGTGAAAATGATGATACGAAGTGTCTTAGAATACTACTGTGCCCCGACTCACAGGAATTTATTATTTTGCAATGCAATTAGTAGCTCAAAAGGAATGTGTGTGTGTGCATCCTTAATTGGGACCCAGCCTTTGACATTCTTCGTCTTCGTCTGCTTACCGGTTTTTGCTTTCAGACTAAGACAAACACTTCACTTCGTTGCTGCTTCAGTTGATCCAATTTGCAGCATTCTGGACTGGAGATCAGTCAGGAGATCAAACCACCGATACATTCCTCGATACTGTCTGGTAATTCAATTGAAAATCGAAGTAAAATTCAACCTTCCAGTCCTCAGCGGACCGGTGTTTCACCGAGTACACTCCCTGCCGTGCTCTGCTCAGATGTTACATCTCGAAAGGTGAAAAATTGAACGCCTGTAGCACTGTCGAGGACAACGACTTCGGTACCCTGGGTGACTCGAGGATGCTGCGGGCATCATATAACGGAGTTGGCGCTCCCTTCCTCTCTCTCCGAACCTCTCACATCACCTCAGGTCAATCGATCATCATTGAGCTGAAAATGTGATTTATTGATTTTGAATTCCTCGGTCCCGGCCTGGCCAGGCCAGTTGGTGAAGCCCACTCAGCCCCACTTGTGGTGGTGGAACTCTAGCAGTCGTCTGTCGACGACGGCAAACGATGATGGTGATGGTGTTGATGATGAGAGTGCATGCATTTGCATCTTCTCACTCACCGGGTACCTCAGATGGGCCCCACGGTGTGTGACGACCTCAGAGTGATGAAGGGAAAGATAAATGCATCTAATAAGATGCCCAAGAACTCTTCTTCCCCGGCCCGGGAGCTGGCTTCTCCGGTGGCTGTCCGTTCGAGTGCATTCTCAATCATCCCGTTGGGGGGAGTTGCGAGAGCCACAAGGTAGCTCCGGCGAGTGAACCGATTGTTTGTCCAACTGTGAAGATGAAGAAGTTTACGATCTCAATTGAAAGATGATCGAGAGAGAAAGATATGGGATTGTTATTCCTTCTACTACGCTCTGTCTCTCCAGCAGCATCGGTGGCAGTAACGACGACGACGGTTCTTAAGCTGAAAACCCGTTTTAGGATCTCCTCATCGAAGGGCGAGGCGTTCGCTGTGGGCTTCACAGCTTTTATGATCAATGTGTGTCTGCATACCGAACGGGTAACCGGGAATCGACGAGTTGAGCTCTGCTCTGGACTGTTTTATATTCATCGCACTTCTAAATGCACTCCAGCACTCGCTATGCAAACTCACACACACGTTTACACCGGACTAACAATGCGTTGGTGCTGCTGATGCTCCTGGTGGTCAGCAATCGATAGCTTTTGAGCAGATCATCATCGTCATCAGCGCGATAAGTGGTGATTGGTTTCGACAGTTTGTCCGATGACACCGGACGCATGCACCATCCTTCCATGCGATGCTACACACTCTCCAAAGCCAATTTCGATGCTAATGGCCCACCAGCATAAGAGGATGTAACGAGGAAGACCTCTAACACACACACACACATAGCCAGGGACTGTCTGAAAAAAAGAGACTCCGAAAGTGAATTTAAAAAAGCATCCAACCATTGCACTAAATATTTATCAAACGAACACAACCAGACCAGTCCGTAGGTAAGAGGAAACCCATTTAGAAAAGGGAATCGAAAATGCTTGTAAATCCTTAAGTGCAATTGAGAAATCAATCTAGCGCGCCACCGACGAGCGCCTCGAGCATCGATGCACCCGGAATCGGATCGGTTTCCCCCCTCCGGTGAGTGTGTTTTTTATTTTTCGGGAATCATTTTCTAGTTTTCAGTGTGCGCTGGGAAATGGATTGCAATAAAACAATTAAACGGATAAGCTAAAAACTCGGCCCTCCGGCGTAAGTGTTCCTTGTTAATCTTGTATAAGCTCGTGCTGTGCCCGTGAATGGTATTGCTTTCTATTACACCTGGTTTCCGGTTTAGCTGTTGTTTTTTGGGGTTTTAACAACACTTTTCCATTTGCGCTATTGGAGTTTCAGTTTTATTTCCTTTCAAACTGAAGCTGATGCGTTCGCTCGGAAGCCATTCGTTTGTCTTGTCAAAATGCTTAGCCATTGTCTTACAATGTAGTGCCACTCATTGCTAAATCATCTCATTAAATGCCTCATACAACAGCTGTTGCGAATGCGGTTTGTTCGCTCCCCGGTTCTTGGCAGTAGCTTCCGTTTCCATTCACGTGATGGATCGCATTTTTTTTCTCGGTGCCGCGTTCTCCGTCCTAGACCACAAAACGGTTACTTTATTAATGTTTTGTTGTACCTTCCAGATCGATTGTGTTGCTGTTCGTCCTTTCTTTTGTTAACCACAACATTTATGTGTTTATTGCATTGCCTCTCTGCACACTCTGCGCTCGCACACCCATATGTTGTCCACATAATTTTGCCCATGCTGCCCAAGAGCGAAACAGCTGAGTGAAACGGTCCTGCCCGGCCGGTCGGGAAAGGGCTCGTGGAAAAACCTTTTTTTGCGCTCCACTAATTCGACGAGCACCCTGCGAGCTGGGCGAGCGGTTTTGGTGTTCCACTTTGGCTCTTAAAAGGATCCGAGTGCAAAAAAATAGCCTCGAGTGTCGGTTAGGGTGAACGAGCAATTATTGAATTTTCAGGATCTGAAGGGCGATCGCTCCGGAAACCATCGAACCCAATCGGAGCCCCTGAAATAGCGGTCGCGGTGTGTGTGTGCGTGTGTGCAGTAACGGAAGCAATCTTTTTCAGTTTTCGGCGCTATGGTCTTCTCCCTGGTGCATAAATGTTTATCAATTACACCAAGTGCAATAAAGAAGATGGCAGCCAGGCAGGGACTCTGTACACTATGTCTGCGCTAGAGCTAATGTTGTTCTCGTGTGCATCCAATGTTCGATCCGGGAAACCGAGGGCCGGGATGTGACAGATGTGTCCATGCGAGTGCGCTCCTTGTTTATGGACTACCGTGTTGCCGGAACCGTGCACACGGCGGCAATGCGAGCGTTTGGCGGAAACGGAATGGGAGAACAAGATAGTGCTGACCCACCCCTGTCCGGTCCGGACGCTCCCGCAGCTTTGCGGCTCGTTACTAGCGCAGAGAGAGACAATCCATCAATTATGTCATTGCAGGAGAATAGAAATTTTGCGGTCAATTTCAATTGACATCCGGTCCGATCCGGTGGTCCGGTGGTCGAGGTGCTGGCCAGTCACTCGCATCTCGCATGTCAAGGGACATCGCGGTGTTGCTGCTGCTGCTGGGGTGGGGTGAGTGAATGCGACGTTTGTTGTGGACAGTATGTATGGCCAGTGTCCATGGTCTGTCAACCAGCATGAAACCGAGTGGAGTGGGATGGGGAGGAAAAATGGTCCGGCAGCCTCCAGTTAGTGTGGGATGGAAGTCCCGCGCCGAATGTCACGCAGTCAAGGTTAGCGGTAACGACGCACCGACCGTGTCCGACCATTTGGAACTGCCGCTGATCGGGTAAATTAATTCTCCTCGGAGGTGGCATTTTATTGGGTTTTGGGAAGCATTTATTAATGGAATGTGATGTCCCGGGGTTGCAGCTGTGCAACTGGAAAGCTGTCACTTGTGCCCTAACAACCCTAGGTGTTCCTGGAGGCTGGTTAATTGCGAACTTGGACCTCCTGTGGATCGGATGGATGCGGGCAAGCGAGCGAATGATCTGCGATAACCAAAAACCTGGTCAAAGAGTAACAACTAGACTCACTCAGAGAGTCATAGAGCACCATTTGAGGTTCCTGGGAATACGCATTTCAAGAACTTTTCAACTTTCTCCAAAAACTTTCACCTAGAAGTGTCTGGTGCCAGACGTGAAAGTGTCACCAGACAAAAAGGGTATTAGAAAGCGATTATAGGTCCTTCTCGAGACGACCATACCTCACCATAATGAGACACAAATTGGGCCTCACGCAGCACGATCCACATGTCTTTGTCTCGTCTTCGTTGTCGTTTGAGTCTCGGAACACTGTCTCTGGATTTCTTTTTTTTGCTGAAACCCTGCGGGATACTGTTGTACCTTTTGTTCTACCTTTCCGCTATCTTCCGGTGCGATGCGCCCTTGTCTTCACTCACAGTGCGTGGCCAAGAGTCCAGGAAATGGACAGCACGACGGTTCTGGCCTCTTGACGGGTGGCCATCATCGATTATGATGTCCAGACGAACGGACGAAGGTATCGACAAAACAAAGATTCCGATAAAGCCAAGAACAGGATGCATCCTGCTGCGGCTGCGTTGCTTCGGTTCGATTCGCTGGCTGCCATTTTGCACAACGATCTCCGAAGCCGGGGCCTTAGATCATGTTCAGAACCGTCCTCGACAGACCTGGCTTGACAGTTAACACCTTCATAAATACCTTCTCTGCTATACGATCGCTGCTCGGTCGTATTGCGCGTATTTATTGTCCGACATTCCATATGCTGCCAGGATTGGAGCCGAACTGACATCAATCGGTGGGTAGAGTGGGAGTCTCCGTGACTCACGCGTGCTTCAGGTGGAGCACTGAAGCAATAAAATGCATTATCCACTCACCACAACCACAGAGATGGAGCCTCGTTTTGGAGTTTTCTGTATCCCACAAACTATGCTCGGCCAGCAGCGGCAGCAGTAAAGCAATAAAAATTGTTTTAGCGTATCGTCATAAAGCTATTGGGCGCCTGACTTTTCAAGCGAACCGCGTCCGGCATGCCATTAACGACCGCTTCCAGCAAATGAATGTTTTGGACACTGAGAGCGTTTCCCCTCGAACCCAAATAGAGGGAAAAAAGGGGGCAGCAGGCAGTTCGTGCACGTGTGGTCATAAGAATTTGTCACCCCGTTTCGCTCCGGCTGTCTTATCTGTCAGTTGTCAGCCGTGTTGTCCGGGGCTCCGGGGTGTCAACGACATGCCCGTCCGCCCGGCCGCCCGATGAGGGCGTTGGGAAGAAATCAACTTTTTTAAAATTGAAAGTGACACGAGTGCCGGATAGTGATATCCCGACCGATTCGACCACATGTTACACGCCGATAGTCCCGGGCTGTGTAGGGCTGAATGCTCGTCCGATAACCATCACCGGGAACGTCGGGGTGCATGTCGTATGACGCGCGAGCGCGCCTTTGACAACAAACAAACACTCGAAACATCTAATCTCTCCGCTGGTGCGGTTCGTCGTCGTCGTCGTCGTCGGGGCGGCTTATGCTGCATCTGCATAATGGATTACAATGCCGCCCCTCTGCGGTCGGTACACACACACACGGACACACGAAGGGAGGCATTAGATAAGAAATTTATGATGACACGGCCCGCTCGCCGAGGGCCGTTCACCTGCCTCACCAACTGCGGTGCTGCGGTTACGGTTCCGCTCTCTGTTTGTTCTTATCCTTCCTTCCAGCGTTCTAGCGGTCCCTGGTGAGCCCCCGTGGTAAACGGCTGCTTGAGAGCAACGCAGCATAAAGCAAAAAATGGTCGCTCCCGACCCGAAATAGACCAGCTCGGGACTCGCGATATGAATCAGTTAACAAAATTAATTGATTTCCAACTGCGACGCAGATCATTGTGTCAACGGCGTAGTTTTTGGGGACAACAGACAACACGGCCAAGCCAAGTGAAGTCAGTTTGTCAGTCACAACAACAACAACAACAACAACAACAACAACAAGCAGTTACAGCTGCTTCGCCTGCGCTCTGCATGCGATCGCAGTAAGCCTGGTAGCCCGGATCGACGACCATTTTGGGACCAATCGGAATCGGTGTTCCGGTTCTTCTTTTCTCCGTCCCAGCCGGCGTACAAGCGTCGTCGGTCCGCAGTCGTTTGATGTTGGCCAAAATGGTTCCGCGCCACGGGCTCTATTGTTTGGTGTCACGTTGAGCGAGAATCATTTAGATTCCGGGGGCAGCCTTTTCCCCGGTTGATTGTTGCCGAGCACGTTTGGTTCTATTGTGGTGCTGCTGCTACTACTGGAAACAGCTGCACCTGCCGATGGGCATATGCATGTCGGATTCGTTTGTTTGTAGTTGCAGTCGAGGAATCGTTTAGAACGTAACCGCCGCACTGTGAGCATCAACATCATTATGCTGGCAGCTTGCTCTTGTCTGGTTCTAAACGAACTGTTCCGGAGCCTCTGGAACCGGAACATTCGATCGATCGATTGCTGACAGTCCATTATTGGTTCGTGAACCAGCTCGAATGGTTAAGAGGAGCTAAATATTAGCGACCGACCCCTAGCATGGCAACCGTTTTACATGTTTCGATTAACGGATGACCCGAATCCACCTCCCCCAAAACCCCTTGGACTGCCGGCAGTGACGCAGCTGCGCCATTCGAGGAACGGTTGTCACACAATCGGTCCGGCTACTTTCGGCCAAGTGTGTGAACGCGGCTCGTAGCGTCTTGTAGCTCTCTTGTTCGTTCTTGGCCTTCACCAAGGGTCTCGTAAGGCGGCTGCTGCCCAACAATCCGTGCCCGTGATCCGGCAATCGAACCGTGACGGTCATGCATCGGTAGCGGACGCCCGAACTCGTCTCTATCTCTCTCACTTGAGCAATACCAGGGCAGTTCCGGTAGCTCCGTATCGTTCCATGGAGTAGCAAAAGGGTAAACTTTGGTCATACTCCGAGGGAAACGAGAAAAAGAGAGAAAAAAAACTCCAGAAACCCCATTAGAGCGGAATGTGCCATCTGGGACTTCTTGGTCGGAGTGCTCAAAGAATCTGTGCCGGGGGTTTGTTCCGCCTTAATCGGTACCCGGGTATATGCAGAGCTGCTCAGCGCACATCGTCGTCATCGCCGTCGTCGTCCAACTTTTTCGGAACAACCGTAAATAGCTTAATAAGCGGCAGCTTAACCACTTAATTACGGAGATTCCTCCCCGCGCCCCCGGCCGATTGATCTTCGCCGTGATTGCCGTGAGCGTGCCCGGTCGGTCACCGATGGTGGTCGGTCAGGTCCGATCAGGAATTCCGTTCAATCATCCGAGGTAATCGAATTCGGACAAACACTCATTTCCGGATCTCCTACCGGCCGGCGATGCGCTTAGGCTGCGGATCCGGATGTGTTCTAAGCCGTCTAAAGGTCTACCGATTAATTACATCGCGCTCAGGACACGACCGCAGAACCTCCGCTTTGTGTAAATCACCTTTCCCGGTGGCCCTCGGTGGCCCGGGACTTCCGCCGTCCTCCTCACCGGCCATATTGCGTGCTCGAAATGAGGAACAGAAACAGATGTTAATGTCCTAGGAGAGGAGCTCGTCGTCGTCGCGTACTTCTCAGTATGCATGGCCACGCTTCGGTGTCAGGGGATGATGGTTTGGGATATTTTAAGTTTTTGCTCTCCAGCAATAGTTGCTGCCCTGCCTGCCTGCCTGCCAGAAGCCATCAGTGGCCCATGGGTTGCAGATGTCGCACCTCACCGCTTCGCAGGTAGCCGAAGAGGATCTCTCTCCCTAATGTATCCTCTCCTCTGCTACACCATACAGGATGTAAGCTCAATTTCCTTCCCTTGCCCTTTCTCGTCGGAGGAATGGTGTGCAGGAGGCCTGAGGTATTAATAACGGCGTGTAATTACGCTTAAAGAGGCAAAACCACGGAGCAGAAGCAGAAGCAGAACCGCCATCCTGCCAGCGAGCGGCGGTATCTTCGTATCGAAAGACAAACTCCTCTCGAGCTCTCGAAACGCCCGAATTATCCTGGAAGCTATAACCGTTCCTCCTCTTCCTCCTTCTTCTCCTCGAAGTGCGGTGGCCCATAAAAAGCATCGAAGCACCACTCGACACCCCGGCACCCTCCCGGGAGGGTTTCAGGCCAGGACACTACTACTACTAGACGACAGCATTTACCTTTTAGATCCTTTCCTGCTCCGTTTCGAAAGCCGCAAGGAGGCCACCGTCTTCAGCGTTCGGGTTTCCTTCGTCGTGAAGGGGTCTTGACCATAATTTTAGAAAAGCGCGCGCCCGACCTAATGGGAGGTGTTTTATTGTATTAATATTTCAGGAGTCAAATGAAGAAGTCCTCTTTTGTGCTGTCTAGGGTTAATAGGGGCGGCCAGCAGGCCTGGGACCGGGAGTGTGAGTCGAAAAAGGGGTAGTAATGTGTGTAATTACAGCGCGCAGCACTCCTCCTCAAGTGGCAAGTGCTTTAACGCATCCGTGTACCGCATACACGCTGTTGCTTACGACTGTTCCTCCTCCAGGGTATTCCATTTGGTGGCGATTTAGGAACGATTTAATTAGTTTAGTTGTGATGAATGTCCTTTGGGAACCGAAGGAGTACGTGGTCCTATTGGGGTCCTTTTGAGGTCCTTAGAAGTAGAACGCAACACTGCAACCAGGCAGGTAGCAATGTTGCCAAGGCGACGTCGATTGACGTTGAAATGGTGCCGCGAGGCATACGATAATGGCGTCCACTGGCATGGAGCTCTTTGATCGTTACCGTATCATCATCGGGGTCGTCGTCATCGCCGGCGACCGACGTCTGCAAACCGACCGAACAGCGACCTCATCAAACGATCATCGCATCAGCGGTAATCACGATAAATCCATTGTTTTTTGCCGTCATCCGGGCTCCATCAGTCAGCTCGTGTCTCTCCGGTGGGGGAAAGAAGTCAAAGCTTTCAGTCCCAGACAACGCCATCATGTGGTGTGGCCATGTAAATCCATCCATCCCCGGGTCCGTAATTAAAATATCATTAACTTAC
>NC_064875.1:2057500-2075000 GCF_943734745.1 Anopheles darlingi | reverse complement strand
CTTCTCCATGGCAACCCGCATCAAGCAACCGAAACCAAACTAACCAAACCCCCTGGAATAATGCCTTGTACAAACACCACCCGAAATTGGTTGTAAAAACGATAAAAATCTAATCAAAACCGCGAACCCGCGATGAGTGCCGTGCGCGAACAAATTGCGAACATTCTTCCAAAAGCACAAAAATCCACCATCCACCTGGCGAGGGCAACTCGGCCTCCTCGGCGAGTGTCATGCAATTGCAACAACGAACCGAACCACGATTCTATGCTCACAGCTCGGACTCAAACACCGGGTAGCATTGTGCACGACGAAAACGTTTTACATCCACCCGGAATGTGCCACACTCCCGGACAAATACCGCCCGCCATCGTCTTCAAGTTCGTCGCAAGAAGTGCATCACTTGCTACCAGAGAAGGTCCGGGAGTGACGCGCGGTGTAGGAGAAGAGTTTCCCCACGGGACGGTCTCTTTCTCTTCGTCCGACGTCCGACGATCCATTTGCCTTCGTTTGCTCTGGTCCAGAGGTTCGCTGCTCTGGTGTGGTTGCTGGTGGTGGTTAAAATTTTCATACAACACGAACCCATCTTCGGTCGGTTGGCTTGAGACTGGCGGTTGGCCTTCCCTTGGGATGCTACATTCCCGGAGATCTAACATCTCCGAGATGTGGCGGATTTCCTTGCAGCATTTTGCAGATCGTGAAGGGAAGGGACACTCGAGGTGGCCTCGAGATGGTTACAGAATTGAGAAACGGTTTCCGGTTCGGTTGCACTCAGAAGTGGCAGAGTCAATAAGCGAACCAGCAGCAGTAGTAGCAGTAGCAATGGCGTCGTCGTGGCCGACCAGGAGCCAGGTGAAGCGTCCAGGCGACACCTTCACTCCGGTAGCGCACTCCGGTGCGGCGATCCGGTGCGACGAGAATTGAAATTTACATTTATTCTGGCAAATTTTGTTCTCTTCCAATAAATTATTCAAATTTGATCTCAATGCACCGGACCTCGAACGGTGGTCCTTGGCTTTGGTCAGCTTTTCAGGGAGGGTGCGGGAGGGAGGAAAACGGCTCGAGGGTCTAAGCGGTCCAGTTGATTACTCCAAGGAGCAGCAGCCTTCGCAACGAATACTCCCCGAGAAGGTGAATTAAATTAAATTATTTAACTGCAAATCAGGCCACTCGCCGGAGAGAGCCCCGAATGGACATTATTGATATGACAATTTAAATATGCGCGAACAGAGTTCGTGCCCCTCACCCCTCGACAGAGAGGGACCATGATCTCGACTCTTTTGGGATTTGAAACTAGAATCGTGGTGCGAGTTGTTCCATTCACTCCCCTGGCCGAGCAGAGCGACAACCAAGACGCAACCGCGATGCAATATTTGTTTTCTGATCTCCACACACACACACACACACACACAACAGACAGCAAGATTTATGCCAGTTTGATGGCCGCTCTAATGCTGCACCACGTGGAGTCAGCTGGAAGTCACCCCAGAACTCAAAGGGCCCCCGGAGATGGCATGAGAAGAAGGTGATGGATTCCCTACCCCCCTCCCCCGGCTTCGCTTCTCTGTCAGCCATTTTTCCATTCCCGTGGGTGGCCAAAGAGGTGGCCTATGCTGCCACAGTGGGCACCATAGCCGGACCGGCGGCTGTCATGTCCCGATGTGTCATTAGCGATAAATTAAAGCCGGTCGGCGGGCAGGCAGGCCGGCCGGTTCTACCGTTTGGGAGGTCGCCGGTTGCCCTGGAAACGGGGAATGGGTTTCGCAAAGAGATTTAGTAGCTGCGAACTGGAGCGCTGCCGGTTGGTCGATTGCACAATTGGTGAGATATTTATTTTTATCGCAGAAACATTAAATGGAGAACGCGCGGCGCCGTGTAACGGATTGTGTTACGCCGATCGAGGAACGGTTCGTTGGGCAACGAGAGCGCACCCGTGTGTGTGTGCATGTGTCTTCTAAATTCTAGAAATGAGTCATTTAGCGGCTATTAATCTACTTTTGGAATCGGTTTTTTTCTTCTTAAAATAGAATCGCTTTAAGCGTCACTATTAAATCCATATTTTATGCTTTATGCCGCAACATTGCGAGCGAGCTTGTTTGCCTCTCGAGTCACGTCTAAAGGTCGTCGCTGCATCAGAAAGTAGTATCGATCGCACTTAGCTGTTAGCTCACTAACTCCGCGTGCACACTTTTTATTGCTTCAATAATTGATCGAGCCTCATAACCTTGAATAAGTGAACATACAGTTCACCCTCTCCCATCCGGGCATCCCTCGGTGCCACGCGATCGATAATCGCAACAAAAAAAATGCGGTGGCGGCACGCGAAGCCCGCGCAGAAAATAAAGAGATCATCACCATTCGCTGCTACACCCCACACCACACGAGGGGTGCACATACATCGCGTTTCATATTTTATGATTTATTTGCTTCCCGCCTCGTCCCACGATTCACGAATGATGCGTTGTTGCTGCTGCTGCTGCTGCTGGTTGCTGCAAGGATCTCGAATGCTTTCGCTATTTTGTTACCTTTCCCGGGGCCCACTCCCTCACTGGCTGGCTGGTTGCTGGCACAAATTGTAATATAAATCGTTAAATGAAACAGTGGCAACAGCCCGTAGAAGTGGCTTCATTTTTGCGCGATAAATTATGCACCACTTTCGGGGAAGCGAGGATGAGAGGAGAATGGTTGGCACGCAGGCCTTCAGGATGCATGTATAATCAATGCTCATAATTCATGAAAGCGTCACAGACAATTATGAACCCCTTTCCCCCTTCCTTCCCATTGCTTATCGCGCTGCCGAGGGTGTGAAGTGCAATGGCTTTCGTTTGACTGTCGACCTCCAATCATTAATTGTATCATCGTGCTGGCTGCTCGCTTGTAAAACAACTGTTTGATTCGTCCCCAAACCCCCCTCATCCCGAATGCTGAAACATGGATTGATGGGTTACAATTGTCACTGTGTCAAACGAGACAGGATTCGTTCGTTCGAATGATGATCCGTCTGTGCATCGATCCATTTATTAGATTCGATGACCATCTCGAGATGCGATTGTGGTACGATCCTATGGTCCGCCGTTGCTGTGCCCGGAAACAAATTACTTGACCACAACATTCTCTCTGGTTTCTGGTACCGCACCAGAATGGCCACTGGTGTGTTTCTGTGATTGCCGATGGTTCTGATCGGAAGGAGCTTCATTGATCAACCGAGGAATGGGATTAATTGGCCACAGTCTGGGCGCATCTCAGTTCGGTTGCCGATACCGTAAATCATTCAATTAATCGTTACCAGCAGATACTCGGAGCACAGACACACACCGATAGCTCTCGATAGCAGCTCGGTTTGTGGTTTAATCAGTGAAAATTGATTTCTCTGTTGGCATCGCACCGCAATGTCTTGGTGGAATTTGGTCCGATTCTCCGCACCGGAGTTCTGGATCTGGATGATGCTTAAGGATCTTCCTAGCCTGCCAGTTTACAGGAGAAGAACCACGAGTCCCCCCGGCTAGTGTTTTTGGGATTTGGAAAACCGCATTAATCATTCGCATTATTCACGCCTCATCCGTCTTGTGGCGCTTAAACCAAGGCCCGGCCCGGGCCATGGAGTTAAATTACTCGCTTACAGACGAAGCAGAAGCAGAGGAAGGTGCGTACATGGTCCGCGGGACCTAAAACAAAGCACTCCGTGGCCTTCCACCGTCGTCTAGTGAGGTACGAACGAAGAGCGGACTTGAAACAGAGGAAAGAAATGATTTACGCAATCGTATTCTTCGGTTTCGTATTCCCGAGGAGACCGATTAACCGATTCTTCGGCTCGTTGCTCGCACCGTGGTCACGTCGTTAATCGATGTTCTCATGGTATGCACATTCGATGCACCGTCGTGGACCGTGAAATGGCGCCTCCGGAGTTGGAGTTGGGGAGGCATCGAATCTGGCATCGTCGCCTTTTCGGTTAATAAGGAAGGTGAAGCGACGGGATTATGGGTTTGATTCATTAGCGTGGACGATGAAGGCTTTCCAGTGGACCGGCTTCTAACGAGAATCTTCTTGGGAACAGAATTTATGTCCACGACGCGTGCGTCGAGTTCTGGATACACGTTGGTGGCATTTCATTGTTAGAACACCTTCAAATGGTGCGTCTGTTGTTGCAGAAACAAACAACTGAACATTGCGCAATAGAGGCGCAATGATTTCCAATGATTGCTCCTTGGAGACACTGTGGGGAGAGACGTACATCAATCATGAAGCGGCAATGATTGCCGCTCGGTGATTGTAATGGCCGCACAACGTCCAACGTCGTAAACAATCCCCTGACCCAGGCCCTGGCCCGCTCGGCGCTTCCGCAGGACGATTATGCAAACGCGGAACAACAATTAGTGATGCACGATGCAACCAACGTCACTAATTAGGTCACAGGACTGTTTACGCGGACTGGCATTTCGGCCGGGGGCACAGGGGCCGGAACTTATCTGATGCCGACGTCGTGCTGCCGATCCGGTGGCAATGGTCGCCACGAAGCCACAATTTGCGCAGTGATTGCGGTGCCAGGACACTCGCGGATCACAATCGCACCCACCACCACCTCTTCCAGCATCGATATGGCACTCGATGTGGGCTGTGACAACGGGATTGTGGGATTGTCTCGCGGAAGTGGCCATTAGCGATTGTGCTGGCGTGTTGTTGTCAACCGGAAGGACAACGGGACCGACCGTTGCAATGTTTGCGCACACATTTGGCTTTTCCCGTCCCTCTTCCTCGGTGGTGACCCGGTCCGCAGGACCCGGGGTTTGGCACAAATTACATAGGCCGCCCAGGACTCTCATTATGCCATCATGGACGTTGTCGCCAGAATGTCGCCACTGCGTGTGCTGCGTGGTTCGACGAAGCGCTCCATTCGCTCCGTACGTTTGCAGGCAAATATTTATAATGAGAGATCAATTTCCATCTTAATCATAATAATGATTGATAAACACTGAAAGTCAATTTATTCCGGGGCGTTCCCGGGGCGTTTTGTTCCCGGGTTTCGAGGCCACACCAGATGCGGTGCACAAGATGATGGGCATCTTGAGAGTTTCTGCACATTTCACTCCTCAACTCACTTGACCACCACCGTCACAAGGCTGGGATGTCAAACGGTCACCAAACAACACGTCCAGGCACGGAGCATGTGCATGAGCGACGGCACGCTATTTGTGGCACGCATATCAAGTAAATGCAAATTGATATGTTAATTGCAATGCAAATAAAAGTCACTCGAGCGAACCGCCCGGATGCCAGGATGGTGAACAAACGCTTTATTTCGACCAACAGTGCATCAAACTCTGTTGCTTGAAGGTTTTTGACTGCATTTATAGATAGCAAAACTGATTCCAGAATTCCTTTTAGGCCGAGTCTAGCGACACCAGATACGAGCGAGTGTACTTAACACTTTCGATCAACAATCGATCCATTAGCAATTAGCTTTCTAATCATGTTGGTGTTGCCTTTTACAAACCCATATCTATATAACTTCATTGCGTCTTTACAGCGTGTCAGCTCATATCGTGAACACGCCTGCAAGCAGTTGTAATGCTCACTCGAAGAATCGTTCTCGACATCGTCTTCAATTACGTCAAACATCAACAACTGCGGAACTGAGGAACAAACCTCAAACCTAGCGCGTTCCTTGGCGTTGCACATGATGCTGCGATGTTTATTGCTAACCCGCTATGCACCATGAACGAATCGAACTCAAATTTGCTAAACGCTCATCAGCATCTTGTCGCATTATTGGTCCCGGGCCCGGGGCCGGGGTCTCCGAGGCCGGATAAAAGCTCAATAACTCTTGAGACACAGGGCGCGAGCACCACGAGCCAAGGTGCACGCGGTGGTCCACGGAAATCACGCTGACGCTGGTGCTGGTGGTGGGTATGTCCGCGGGCCTCGTTAGTGGGCCCGTTAGTTTCCTCCAGTTTTATTGGCTAATTAGGAAACGGATGGCATGTTGCTGCCGCTGTGTCCACTGCAGTCCGCTGCAGCCTTGCGCGCGGTCCACCATTACGAAAGAGATTGTTGGACATAAAATAGACGATCAATAAAACTGTTCAAAGCTCGACTCTGTCTGTCTGTCTGTCTGTCGGTGTGTCTGTCTCTGTGCGCGCGAGACCCGTGAGGTCTCTTTGGGGTGGCCCCATTGAGCATGGTGCATTGCGCGCCGACTCTCCTCCTCCTGTTCCTTCCCTCCTTGCCCTCTAAAAAATGGATGCGTATGAATAAAGAACATGCGCGAGCGAGCAAGCGAGCAAGCGAGATGATTCCCGCAAACATTCCGCAGCATTTCAGGTGGTTGAGGTAGGTCCTGATCCATCGCCCCCCAGGCCCCCTCGAGAAGACCCTTTGATCGATTTTATTCGACTTGAACACACTCTCTTCGATTCGCTTCTCTCCGTCGACCCGCTTTTCTCGCGGGACGCATCGCCATCGCCATCGGCACAACGCCTGGTCCAAGGGCCCATGTCCACCTTGCGCGCTCGTAATTTATTCATGCTGACTAATACCCTTTCGCTCGAGCGTCAGGCGGACGACGACGACCACGACCACGACGACGACGACGACGATGTGGTCCGGACGAGTCGAGCCTGACAGTTTTTACTGCACTTGTTAGTCCAACGAGCGACACCGTTCTGTGGTGTGGTCGGTTGTCTCCCTTTCGCGTTGCAACGACGGCAAAAAGCGGCCAAGACTCTGGTGACCGCAACCTGCCGGCGATGAAATTTATAATGCAGCAGGAAAACTGGGGGAACAGGCCACGTGATGCTCGAGGCATTCGATGTTCGAGGTTCGGCTTCGGTTTCGGTTCGGTTGTCGCTCGGCCACCAGCTAATTCTGTTCGATGTCTTGACTAATGAGTGGCTGAATGCTCGGTTCCGCCGAGGCACGGGGCTTGTGACACATTGTTTCCGGAGAAATTAAATCGATTCCAATCGGAACCGACGCTTCATTTGACGTTTAAGTGACGCAACCAGCTCATCGAAGGCGCTTCAAGTGTTGAACAAAAGTAATGAACAACCGTCCTTATTGGAGCATAAATTCTTGATTGGAGCTTCGCTTTCTCATGGTGCGTGAGTTGATCAGGTGGAAAATCGCCTTCGGTCGTTTGGTTCGTAATCTTGTTCCAGTTTCCATCTGCTCACACACACACACATACATGGGCTGGTTGAAGGGCAACATTCCGATAAGTATTAATTTCGTCTTCCTCTCCTGCGATGTGGCTGATGCTCGCACACCAGCACACACCAAAAACGTTGAAGGAATCATTGAAGATTAATAATCCCGGCCCCGAGCTCTGCTTTTGTCTCGCGACATGTCGTAAATCAATCACAGAATCGTGCGTGGATTTTTCACGGTTAATTACACGGCTTTCCACCCTTCCCTTCTCCATCGTTCCATGGATCGTTTCGCTTGCCTTTGATTGATCTTGCTGCGGTGGAACGTCGTTACTGTACAGCGGACGCTGGAGGCTAGCGAGACCACGAGCGACGAAAAGCGACGCTGAAGGAATTGTAAATTTTCAATAAAACCATACAACCGGAAACGGAACGCAATGAGTTAATCCCGTCGTGCTTGCGGGGGGTTTTCCTCCGGAAAAGCGCTCCCCTCCCCGGGGCCATGAAAGTGAAAGCCCATAGCACATCCTGTGCCTCCCAATCAGCAGCAGCGGCGTGTGTTCGGAGTCTGCTTGTGCCACTCAATTTCCACAAATCATCGATTGATGGTCGGGGAGGTGGAACCCTCCACAGTCGTCCCCCCAAAACGAAGCTATGCTGCATGCTTGATTACGTAATTTTATATGTGATTCCCTCATTTCGTGTGGCGCAAGGATTTAGGCTCGATATTATATTTTGGACCGTTTTCCGTTTCGTTGTTGCGCACGGGGAGCTCAGCAGCAGCAGATCTTCACGAACGACTTGTTTGTGTCGAAAGGAGAGCTGCGGAATCGGAACCGGGAAAAAAGGAAGCGAAAAGGAAAACGAAATGTTGCGGGCGAAAAATATGGCGACACGGGCGCCGAGCAAAAGTTGATTTACTTTTGCGCCGTTTGCCGAATGCTTTTTATTGTTTCTGAGGCGCGCGGGAAGGACGATTGTGATCGCTGCGGAATCCGGCCCGGCCAAGGGATCTGGTTGACGCTGAGGCTGCCAAAATGGTCAATGCTGCTGCTGCTGCTGTCGATGTAATTTGGACGGATGAAAAACAACGGCATAAAACATTCATCGAGAGAATTACAGCACACCGGCCGCAGTGGCAAGCTGTCCTTGCGGGTGTGTGTGTATGTATGTGTCGTGTCGGTATTGGTTGTGGTTGGATTTCCCGGGGCTGGCGTTTCGTCGCGCGAAAGCCTAGCGAGTGATTGGGAAATTCGTCGAAAATCAATCAGGCGCATGAAGGTGATTGCTCCCGACGCTACACACACACACTCACACACACCCATTCACGTGCACATACATTGGTCCAGTCTGGTGAAGGCAATCGACATTTGGCGCGCTCTGAAGATGAAATGAACCGAATCCTAGCTCGGGGCCAAGAGCGAAATATTGTGAAGCGCCAGGACGCTTGCTTAAATCAAGATAATCGAATCAAGATTAGGACGCTACGTGACGGAAACCGTGACGATCGGGTACACTGGACGTCTTTGTACGACGGCGTGCGATGGCAAAACAGCAATAGAAAGGAATCCTCTCGGGGATGTTATAAGAAAAGCGTCGTACGTACGAGCATAAATTGGCACCGATATGTTATGTTTATTGGCGTGGATTTTTTGTCACGATTGCGAACTAAAGGGTGCAATCACTTGCATGTCTTTCATAGATATCTGTGGGCATCCAACTGGACTTCTCTTCAAGCTGGAACAACATTCAAGTGAAAGGACTTGCTAGCGAATGTCCCCGTTTATAATGTTTATTCTTTAAAGTCAGTCATCCTTGCAGCACAATCCAGGATCAGCCGCACTGAAAAGGGTCACGACGCAACGTCCCGGAAGTCAAAGGTATCCTTAATGAGGCAGCAAATCTGGTGGAAATCCTTGAAACGACTCCGAGCTTTTGATGCGTTTTGTAAAACATCTCGTAATCCAGATTTACATCATCATTATCCTCGTCATCAGCGTTGTTGTAGAGACGGCGAAGAGACGTAAGGTAAGAAACTGGCCTGACCATGCACCACTCAACAAAGTAGGCCATTCACAAGGATCAAAGAAGGCTACGGTCCCGGTATGGAAGGTGAGAAGCAATTTCCTAATTATCCGTTACAAATTCAAAATCAACACTTCAACCAGTGTGCCAGTAGTAGGCCTCTGTCCACCGCGGGGCCTTGGCGCAGACTTCCGGGACGTCCAATTTCCTCATCATGCCCAAGAAAGTCGTTGTCTTCTTCTTCTTCACGTCTTCTCGCGTCCAGACCATTCAATTAATTATAGTTATTGCTTTTAATTCCTTCTTCCTCGATCTTGCAGAAGTCGCGTCTTTCCAGTCGCGTAGCAGGAAGGACGAAACTCTAATGGAAGGAACTTCAAGAGGGAAAGCGGAGGTCGCGGGGAAAAGTTTGCTTTTCCGCTACCATTCGTGTAATCCTTTCTTGTCGAGGTTATTCGAAGGCAACAGTCAGGTCTATTCGTATAGTGCGAGGTACAGCTCCTCGCTAACGAACGGTCGGTGCTTGCTGGAGCTGAAGATTTGGACAAGAAAATCGCTGATAGTCTACGCGCTGGCCATCGTACCGGGGGGCAGTCGCTGGACCGAATGAAGTGGTGGAAAGTGTTCTTAGCCGGAGCTTAGCTTAGTTCGAAGGTCTTAAGTTTTGCTGCTGCTGCTGGTGCTGCTGCTATCGCTGGTCCTACTGTCTCTCTACTGGCTGCTAAAAGGATATCTTGTTTCATCTTGACATTGTATGTGTCCCCGAATTGTGTGTGTGTGTATGTGACAAGGCAGGGGAGATGGGACTAGGGTTTAGATTGCGACATTTGCCGGGCACCGGGCAACGTGGAAAAGGATTGGACCGAGTATCCCTAGGACCTGCTTTTACGGTCCTGCTGCTCGCAATCCTTTAGCTCGCAAGAGCACTGCGTTCGGCCGCGGGGCCCACAGCCAGCCCAGGAACAAGGAAGTCAGTATCGGAACAAATAGAAGAGGGATTTGCTCTTCTGAAACAATACTCAGATTATTGTGTTACATAAGAAGAATTAAATCTTGGAAATTGTTCGTTCCGTCCTGCCAGATCCTTCTCGCGTAGCCCGTTGCCAACGTATTTAGCCAGCCCCCCCCCCCCCCCCCCCCCCACTCACCCCGGGCGATTGTTTGAGGAGCGAATGGTTTTAGCGGAAAGCGTTTGGTGTTGGCCGGCGGCAATCGAGCCATTTTGTCGTATGTCGGGCAGCAGCCTGAGCTTGACAGGGAACGAACCAGCTCTAGCCTCCCCCACAAAAGTGGACTCCCGTTTTGGGGTGCTAACGTCTGTATGTGTGCGTGGACAGAAACAGAATCCTTCGAGAGTGCAGGAGTAAAAATATCTTCAAACACTTCATTTTGGGCGAGCTGCTCGTGTAAATGCTTTCCAGGAATGCTTTGTACTCGAAACTCGTTGCTTTCCGGGTTTGCCAGAGCTCAGCAGCCCAACAACAACGACGGGTTGTGCTACATTCAATAAGCGTGCCCTCACTTGGGCGGATACTTTCATGCAGAAAGACATTCTCGTGAAAATCGTTTCGTGAGCAACCGGCACTTTTTTCTTCATCATTTTACAAAAGTATGTCGTACGTTGATGTGAAAAAATAATAGATTCTCTCCAGTACCCTCGACATCATTCTTTAGGAAAAGGTACAGAAATGAGCTTTCAGGATAACTGACACATCCACACTGCCATCCCGGGGGGGATTGCATTTCACAGTTGCATGTAGCTGGCAATGCAATTATAGCACAAAATGAACCCCGAAGCATAATGGCCTTTTTGGGGCCTTGTTCTGGAGAGTGTTTTGTGCATGTTGCGCAAGACCTTAGCATGGTGTACATGCACTCAACGTGTTCTTTGAAGTGCGCTTGTTCTGAGAAGCGACTATGACATGTCGTTTTTAGGGCATTGGTATTACGATAAGTTTGTTGTTTTAGTCAAAGACTTTTTGCTCCGTTCGGATCCAGTGTATTTCTTGTTAATTGTCACATGCCATTCGATCTCTTATCACAACTTTCCCTCCTGTAACTTCTCACAAATCTGCATCGGTCGTTAGAATGATCTGCCGTTGCAGTCGTCAGCGGAAGCAACTCGAACTGATTTTAATATGAAAGCATAATATTTATTTTCTATTACACTGGACCGGATTCTCGGACCTCCCGCACCGGGACCCGGAATGGAATCGAACAGACATGGACCACCATCGCTCCGGCACCGGAGTTGGAAATATTTTCATAAGCCATTACTGTGCTCCTCCTCCAGCAGCAGCAGCAGCAGCATCAGGAGCGAAAGCATCAGGAGCAGAGTGGCCGAGTTCTTCTCAGTTTCAAAATGGAATGATATTTTGTTGAAGTTGAATTTAAAATTCTGTTTTCGTTCCACTCCACTCCGGGCGGCTGGCTCAGTGGCATGAGTGGCCCCGGGGTCTGGGCTGCGGTAGCGGGCGCTCTCGCCTGCGGAATGCTTAGCGCCAACGCCGGGGTCGGTTTCGGTGCTCGAGAATGGCCGGAGGTGGTATCGCGCATATAGCATCTCCCGTGCGCCGGTCGCCGGTCGCCGGTCGCCGGTCGCCGGTCGCCATCGCTGTCCGTGTCACACTCTTGACAGCTACGATCTCTGCCCTGAACCGGGATCGTTCGCTCGCTGGCATGGCTGGCAAGAAGAGAGGGAAGCAAGGAGACTCCCCCCACCCCCCCACTCTCCTGGTTCCAGATTGCTGACCGCGACCGACAAATAGCCATTTCATCCTTCATCACGCATCATATCGAGAAGCTTGCCGGTGGTTGCTGCGATTGCTGCTGCTGCTGCTGCTGCTGCTGATGATGATGCTGGTGATGGTCCAGCGCGCCGCCAGGTCCGTCGTGGTCCCGGGCATGTGTTTCACCATTTTACCTCCATGACATGATCTGGATTCTGAAGGCTCGTCCGGTTGGAACGGACCTTTACCCGCTTTACCCGCTGCTCCATGTCATGCTTGTTTGTTTTACCTCCCCTCCACTTTGGGCTCCACTTGGCTCCGTCCGTCATCTCGCGCCCTTCTTCAAGCGCCTTTTTTTTCGCTCGATTTTCGTTGTTCATTCGTTCGCTCGCTTGCTTGCTTGCTGCTAGCAAGCACGCGGTCACAGTGTCCAGATCCAGATAAAACTGGAATGGAACATTGTTTTACACATTAAAACATCGAAAGCATTTCTTTTTGCGCGGAAAGTATGTGGCGACTGTATTCTGCTTGGATGTGGTAGTGGTAGTGATGATGAATTCCGTACGCAAATCCATCATTAGGGTCACACCGCGTCCGAACGCATCTTGTGTCTGATAATGACGTTAATGATTCTACTCCACTTATCAGCTCCAGTTCTCGGGGCCGCATCCGTCGGATCCGTTGGCAGCTGTTGGCGCGAATCCACTCCACTATCACCAAGGTCCGTCGGTTGATACTCGTCTCGGACACGGAACCTTCATTCTCAATGTTTTGACAAGGATCATTAATTTCAATACGCCCAACGGTACCAAACGAACGTCAAGATGTTTGTTCACGGCCATCCGTCCCGGTCACGGCGTGTGTGTGTGAGTGTGTGTATGAGAGAGATTAGAACAGACTACCCATTTCCGTCCATCATCGAGTATCGGCCCTAGACGAGGCGCGATCCCCATCATCATCAGCATCAGCATCATCATCTGCAACATCATCCCCTCGGTCCCCGCCTCCCCCCCGTTATGCCAATCCGGACAGCACGAAATAGGTTACCATTTTTGGAGAATCATGCAAAAGAAATCAATTTTCAGTTCCATCATCATCGTCGTCGTCGTCGTCGTCGTGTTTTGTTTTCACCCCGCCGGGTCGCGCCCATGGAATACAAGACAAGCACACAGGAACTCTCCGATGAAGCATATCCGTTCCGTTCGACCTGGTTGGCCGGCCAGACCGAGAGCCAGAAATGTGTCGTTGAGTTATTTATTTCGCATAAACAATCCAATCTCTTCTGCTCTCTCCGTTCTCGGTCTGGCACTCGCACGTCTGAGTGTCTGGAGGAAAGGAAGCCGGAGGGGGGCAATCTGGTTGATGCCGATGATCACACTCGCACATAATTCAATCCCGATTCCATTTCATTACCGTTTCGCCATTTTCCACGTGCCAAACCACGTCTCGCGAATGGCCTTCTCGAGGGACATCTTTTCGCAATCTTTTCTTCGAGTTTTCTTGCTCGACTTTTCATTACCAACCACCAGCACACCGGAATGGTGAGACCGGGTGTGTGTGTGTCCTCCTGTGGCTCTCTAATCGACTTGTCTCGCCATCGGCCGAAGGACACCAAGCATCTGGCCACCATCAATGGTTTTGTTGCTGGATGGATCCGGTCTCTCTCTCTTTGCATAATCCTCTTAGCTTCTCGAACGAAGCCAAATCCACCCCGCGCCTCGCGTGTGTCCGTGCGACCAACCATAATTCCAACTGGCGTTGATTGCCGATTTTTTTCCTTCTTAAAAATGGAGCCACGTTTCGCGTATATGAGGACGATTCAATAAGCATAAATGCATAAATCGATTGATCTCCGAGGCCGGGACCGTGTGTATGGCGTGTATGGTGGCTCGGTGGTTCGTGCTTCACGCGGCACGCAGCATGGACGTGGCGTGCGTTCTGGAAGTTGAATAAACCCGGGGTGGATCGTCGTGATGTTTGCTTTCTGCTCGGAGCCGGATCCAATCGTTTGGCTTTTGGTGATCATAAATCACAATTAAAAGTGTATTTAAGCAAACGTTTAGGAGATCGACCCGATGTAGGGTTCGTGGTGGTTGTTGTTGTTGTTGCTGGATGGTACACCAGGGCATGATCTTCGCTCGCGATCATGCTGCAGTTGCTGGCTCCGTCGTCGTCGTGGTGTGTACCGTGTGGCCGAAAACAAACATTGATAGCATCGTGTGTACGAAGAGCGATGCGCCGAAAGCGAGATGAAATATTGTTTATCTAATTGTTTGCGTTAGCTGATAGCCCCGGGTCCTCGGGCACATGGTGGTGCTGGGGTTTGGTGAGAGCGGAACCACGCTCCAGTGGCTCGTGAAGGCTGATAAATCGTGGTTCGTTCGTTGGCCGAGGTGGTGCGCGATCTGTTTTGATTTGTTCCAAGTGGAAGGCATGGCTGCTCCGATGTTCTAGTTATAGCTTCCAGATTATCAGACGCCAAAACGAAGGGAGAAACGAGTGAACGGCGCAACGCAAGTGGGAAGCGATTAAATATTGGCCGGCAGCTCATCACGCCGACGATGTTTAAACGATCGCTGCTTCGCTGCTTATTTGCTCAGAAGGCCCGGGGTCACGAGGTTAAAGCGATAAGAACGGGGTGTCGGAGTGAGTGGCAGCCGCGGTTCTTCGTCGCCATCGACGCTCTGGGTTGAGCTAATTGAATAAGATGATTCCGGCTTCGGTATTCCATGGAACTACGGAGCGGTGCCAAGACACTCATCATCACACCGTGACAGCTAATGCTCCAGTTTTATGGTTCTCGTTCTCAACATAAAATGTGTCAGCCTTCCAAGTACCGGGCGCACATAAATCTTGTAACATTGGGTACAATCCTGGTAGCTGATTTGATCGTAAATCATCTTCGATGATCATAACAGACACACACCACTTTCTGGGGGCGTTCACAAAGCTCGATCGTAACTCAAACCAGGGAGGAAAGGGTCCACCAAAGATGTCCAAGATTAATTTATTTCCATCGAGAACAAACAAAGCAGCCTTTTTTCGTAATGTTAAATGCGGGCTGGAATTGACTTGACCAAGTACACCTGGATCAAAACCGTGGGGGAATTGATCATTCAATCTTTCCGAGCGAACGATCCTTGCAGCTGGACCATCACCGTAAATGGCCGTGAAGCCAAACGACTCTCTTGGCTTCTCAGCCGGGGTCTTTTGTTGTCCGTGCCCTTGACATCCTTGTCTCGCAGTCTCGCTGTGTGGGACTCATTGTCACCCGGATCGACGATGACGACGACGCGCGCTTGTCCTTGGCCTATCCCTTTTGTGATCGCACAGAGGACCTCCTATCCTAGATTATCACATTTCGGTTTCACGGCGCATCCGCCATGGTTGCACGCTTTTGAAGAGAGAGAAAGAGTGACAGAAAGAGAGGGATCGTGTACTCGATCCTTCGACTACCTGGGATGGGATTACGCCGTCGTCGGTTCGGTTCGGTATCTGTTTGTATACCAGACTTAAAGTCAAAATATTTGGATGAAGCCCATAACCGGAACAAGGACACCCCAGACCAGACCAGCGACCCTCAGTGTGTGTGTGTGTGTGTGTGTGTGGCTCATCAATCATCCACTCGAAGGCCGAAAGTTCGTTTGCAAACTCTCATTCTCGTCCCATCCGATGAGACCGTCCGTTGCGTCCAACGGACCAACTTTCTTGCAGTTCGGAGTGAGCTCACGGGGTCTCATTGAAAGGTGGTACTCCACTCCAAAGGGGAGATGATGTGTGCCCAACCCACCACCACCACCACCAAGACGCGTCGACGATCGACGCCTTCACATCTCGACGACGACCCACGACGACGACGACGGGGAATGGGAAATGTGACGTTCTGTGGGTCGAACGTTCGCGCCACGACGACGCGGGCTAATGGCAGGACGCGTCGTCGTTCGATCTCGCCAATGCGCCCATCGGAAGGGAGCACTCCGTCCGTCCCCGATCTCCACCCGGGTCTCTGCCAGGGTCGTACGCGAACAAAAGAATCATTAAGTGCTTTATTGAGCTGAATGGAGGCTCGACTGTTAAGACGCTCCACGCGGTTCGCGCCAAACGATGGTCCGAGTCCGAGAGCGTCCCTCCCACAAGGAGGAGGATCGAACGCGAGGATAAAATGCATTCAATTAGCTGGTGGTGGTGCGCGTTAAAGGAGGAAAACCACAGGTGGGAAAATAATGAAACATGATGGTGAAAACATACAAATGAAGAGGCAACGCAGAGAGAGAGAGAGAGAGAGAGAAAGAGAGAGGGAGAGAGGGAGTCTCGCACTTCGAGTCTTGGTTGCGTCGCGGCTGTTTGATGAGCGCCCATGTCAGATCATGAGGTCAAAATGTCAAGCGCACGATGGTTGTTGGTGTGGTATGGGGCTGTGGTTGACGCGAGCGACTCTCAGCCCCACACACACACACACACACACACACACACACACACACACACACACACACACACACACACAGGCACGCGTGTCAGGTCGTTGGGAAGGTGTAATTCTTTTGGAGCAAAAACGTGAGCAAATAATAAATGAAGCCAAGGTGACAGGTGATGTGTGCCGGGATGATCACCAATCAGTTTTCCTTCTTTCATTTAAAAAAAAACCCATCTTCACCCCTCATTCCACACGCCTTCCCAACTCCCAGCCAGACGAAATAAATTAACGAATTTTTCGCGCAAATTCTCATGATAAACTGCCCAGCGAGGGGAATGCATATTAAGGGCAGTGCTGGTTCTAGTGCTGCAACGTTCGCCCTAATGAACTCATCCTCGCTCGTCCGTTCGCTCGTTGACCACCTGCCGCTTGCGTGTGCACCGAGTGTGGCCATCCTTACAGCAATATATTTCATCTCTCGGGCTCGATCCAGGGGTGCCTTTTGCGAGCCAAATGAGTTGGCAAGAGCGCAACCATCGTTCAACTGGTCGTCCTCGTCGTTCGGTCGTGCGTGCTCGATGGGCTTATGATAAATGTTTGCATATTAAAGTGTATCAAATTCAAATATGTCTCCCAATTCACGACCACACGTAGTCGCCAGGACTCTGGAAAGATCTTTCGCGGCAACCGAAATGATTGCTCGTCAGCAGTCGAAAGGCGCACGACGACGACGACGAACTGACAGCACAGCCTGCTTCGCTCGCTCCCTGCTGTGCTAACTCCCGGCATTCGGTGCATTGTTTCGGGACATTACGTTTTTCGGGAAGCGTTCCCGGGGGGAGGAAAACTATGGAAAACACAGTGTGCTGTGGGCCACAAGGCAGGGCGGATGACAAAAAGTGTGGCCACAGGGAGCGCCTTCGACGGACGACGGCGCAACACACACACACACAGCCACCAGCACCGTGTGTCTGCATGTAAAGCTGGGTTAAAATATGAGAAATTTATGATCTTGCAAAAATGATTATACGCCAGCAAAGCAGCAGGTACCCGGAACTCCCGGCGAACCGACAGACCGCTTCTTCTTCTTCTTCGTCTACCACCTCCTGCAGCGAACGGGATGTCACGCGGAGTGTCCCGGAGTGTCCCGGAGTGTCTTTGCAAGAACAGACGCGCCCGCACTTGGGTCTTTG
>NC_064875.1:2050000-2052500 GCF_943734745.1 Anopheles darlingi | reverse complement strand
TAAGACTTTGGACTTGGAATAGAAGAACAAACACACACACTCGGAATGGGCCTCGTTCCCCCTGCGAGGACATTAATTTGAAGACAAGCCTGAGATGAAATCGCGGCTCAACTCACACAACGACCAAAGAGCCAGGAAAAAAACCCCCCAAAGAAAGGCCTCCAAAGGAATGTTGTTTGGCAAACATCGATCACATCAGCCCCGATGCGAAGAAGGACTCCTAATGTGCCGCGTTCCCGCATCGTCGTCGTCGTCGTCGTTCCCAGACCCCGACGCAGCCGAGCTTTCTTCACACTCTCTGCGGGACGGCGACGGCGGCGTCTTATGTGGCCGCCACCAGCACCAGCACCACGAGCACCAGACATTTTGAGCGACAGCTGAGATGATTTGTTGAATTTGATTTTATGCCTTGATGCCTGACCTTTCCCGATCATAAGCCCGCGGTGGTGGCGGTGGTGGTGCGCAAATCGATCATCGATCGACCATGCGGACCATGCATGGCTATGGAAAGCAGCATTCCCCCACGGGTTCACACGTCCACACACACGCACGAGGTCTGATCACCGATCATCGTGTCTTCAGCAAAACAGAAAGAAATGATGATATGCTGGTGGTGCGATCGGTCGTAGGTCGGCATCCGATCCGGCATCGAAAATCGATTAGAAACCCTCGCGATACATTGAATAATTGCTTTTAATTATGCCGAGCCCATCCTCCCAGTGGGCCGAGCCCCCTCCCAGACATGCGCCCCATTGAAACATCATCTCCAAGTGACGCCGCGCGCGCTCCTCTCTCTCTCTCGTCGTGTCTGTCATGACGATGGGGATGCTCCACCATTTTCAGAGATTCTTTCATTTTCAGAGGCCAGGATCCCGGAGCCCTGGGCATGTCATGGCGCACACCATTGAATTGTCATTTAGTCGCGGTCTTCGAACTCGGGTGCACCGCCCCTGGACTGGACGCTCGCCATGCCGGTGGTTCACTGAAGCTGAAGCGGATTAAGTGGACAAATGAGCGATTATCTGCCAGTCAAGTGTGACACCGCCGAGGCCGCCGGAATGCCGAATGATGCTGATGCTGGACACACACACACACGGAACGGAACGTGCATTCCACACGCGTTGGTCGGTCAGTACTTTTCCGCCAATTTGGAGTCGATTTTTCCGACCCAAAAATCGATCGCTTGCGTAGCAGCCTGTGTGTGTGTGTATTACTCTGTCCAGGGCACCCAAAGAGGGGTTCTAATCGATCACCGGAGTTACGGAACCATCGACGGTAGTTAATTGATACCTCAAGCTCTCTCTCTCTCTCTCTCGTTGGGGGTTTACTTCCGTGTCGTTCTTCTGGTCTCCCGGTGAGTTAGAGACCGTATCGAGGGCTATCTACTTCCGCACCGGTGACCACGTTAGCGTGTGTGTGCCTCATGGATAGACCAATGTTCGCTCGCTGTTAGGTTGATTATTTATACGGAAATTTATTTTAATTAGGGAAACCTGGACATCGATTCCGGAGTCCAACGATGCGGAATAACGATGACGATGAGTCTCCGTTGCTGACGATCGACCTGACCAGAGACCCGACCTAGAGCATCCAGGATGGTGATGGTGGTGGTGATCGCGATCATAAAACTGGACGATTGATGCTATCGAGGCGAAGCGATCAAAAA
Organism: Anopheles darlingi; assembly: GCF_943734745.1. NCBI lineage: Eukaryota > Metazoa > Arthropoda > Insecta > Diptera > Culicidae > Anopheles > Anopheles darlingi. The sequence continues at coordinate 2,050,834 of NC_064875.1, read as the reverse complement.
AACCCTCTCCTGCTTCGTCCGTCTTGGCTAATCAACAGCTCTCCTAGCGTCTGTTCCAGACCCTGTCCTCGCATCATTTCGTTTCATTTCGATTCCCATCATTCTGGGCGAGGCGAGGCGTCTCTTCCTCAACGGCGCAGCAGTTCGTCCGAACAATGCCAACAGTTTGTTCGGTCAGAAGGAGGGGGGGAGGGCGCGAATGGCCACGGTTATGGCGTGTCAATACATCTGTTATGGCATATCTGATTGCGCGCCATGGCAGGTTCTCTCTCTCCCTCTCTTTGCACGTCGATTTGCTTCGAAATAAAATCATAAAACCGTCGCGTCTTCACCGCGGTCCTTACACACTGGCAGCCAGCCACCGTAACCGTGACCATTAGCATGAGCTGAGAAAGTCCCCGGAGCGCGCTGGCATTTCGTGCATTTATAGTACCGCAGCTTCAGACAGACAGAGGCTGGTGGTAGCTAGCTGCACTCTTTGTAGCGGCAGTTTATGGATGTGTGATATGATTCTGGGCCGGGAATCAACGAAGTCGACAATCGTTGCGGTCGTTTGATGGAAAGTTACTCCCACACGCACACACACGGGGCCCGTGGCCCATGGCCAGTTGGAAGCAAATGAGGCAAGATGGCGGTATGCACCTTCTTTAAATCCGATCCACCTTTGCCGGCGGCGCATCCCCCGGATGCGCTTTTATGGTCACAAAGAATACACGATTACCACGATTGGCCGTGTTGGGTTTGGGCCGAAGTTACCGAGGTTGTGATCTAATCGAAACGCCAGATGCTCTCCGGCCCTCGGGCGCTATTGTGCCCGATAATGAAGTTTATTGT
>NC_064875.1:2030000-2042500 GCF_943734745.1 Anopheles darlingi | reverse complement strand
AGCTGGAAAGTTAACATGATGTTTGAGATTTAAGGCTTTGCCTTTCGGGCTAAATGACGTCATTTGGAACAACGAATTATATTTTCCCAAGTATTTTTAAAAAAAGTTTGACTTTAGTATTCGGCTTGCACATAGCTCGTTAAGTTCAAATGCTGTGTATTTAACGGCATTACAATACGACATACTTGATCCATTTTTCCCCGGTATTCAGCTTACGATGATTTAAATAGTCACATGGTAGATCATAACTAAAAGCACCGCACTTCAAATTAACTCAAACGTCGATCGATCAGATCGAGGGTCTTTCTTTTCTCTCGGGCATTCTCGGTGATCATTCCAATCGCAAGTTGTTCTTGATAGATTGGATATGTTGGTATTGCTTTCTATTACTATTCGGTCACTGCTGCTTTATATGTTTGTGCATGCAATTCCGATCGTTTACCATTCATAATCCGATACGTTGAAAATTGTCAATGATAAGAGGCACGTAAATCAATAGTTGAAAATTAATATAATTCTTGATCAATTCAAATATTTCGCAACTGAATAAGTTTTTGTTATTGTTTCATGTAAACTGACTTGTGAAACTTAAAGCAACTTCTTGATTAACTAATGACTTGATTGAACTTAAGAAATTGTTAAGAAAATTAAAACCAACAGTAGGCACACCAATAAAAAATGGTAACGATTTCTGCAGCGTTGCCGATCCCATTGTTATCATTCCACCACAGGCTCTCTCTCTCTCTCTCTCTCTCTCTCTCTCTCTCTCTCTCTCTCTCTCTCTCTCTCTCTCTCTCTCTCTCTCTCTCTCTCTCTCTCTCTCTCTCTCTCTCTCTCTCTCTCTCTCTCTCTCTTTCTCTCGTTCTTCTATTGTTTTTATTCGCAACTATCTAACCTTCCCACCCCTCACTCTGCTCTGCAAGATGTACGGAATGGAGGGTGGTGATGGTGGATAGGTGAAAGAAGCAAGGAGAAGGGTTTTAAGTGAATCCAATCGATTTAGAGACCATCAAAACCTAGGAAACGATACCCATATTGCCCTAGGACGTATTTTAAGGATTGGGGTTGTATGGAAGCTCCCCTTTCCCCTCATCCGATGTAGACCAAATTTTGTCCCATAGTTTCTCAGATGACCATCAACAATTGTGCAAGTTTTAATGGTATTCGGTTCATAACTCGCGGAGTAATGAATGTTTTTAACAATCAAGTGTTAGAGAAGGGCATGAAGGAAGGTAGCGGGGGGTTTCTAACCATGCCTATAGCACTCACCGGCCCCAAAAACCCCCACATACCAAATTTGGAGTCAATCGGTCCAGTAGTTTCGGAGTCTATACCGGACATCCGGACAGACACATTCATTTTTATATATATAGATATTGAAAGATTTTCTTCGATTCTCTCTCTATCTCTCTCTTTGGATTCACTTTCGGTGCTCGGTGTACGCCGGGTTCGAATCGAGACGTCGCTGTAACGAGCAAATGATCTCATGATATATTTTATTACTTCTTGAGCTTCTCGTTTCGGTGGCCAAATCAGAGGGCCACTGGGCGGGGTGTGTGGTGTGTGGTGTGTGTCCGAGCCCGAAGAAGGACACACCGCCATCGTCGCCGGCGTGTGACCGTGTCACCGCGTGGTTGATGAGGAAAGGGATGAGCTGAGATGGAGGGATGTGTCTTTTGGGGCGGATTATAAGTGACACCGGAACAATGTGGCTCACGGCGGGACGCCGCCATAATATTGTTGTTTATGGCTTCGCTCGCGTCCTTCTCGGCCTGCGGTCCAGGTCCGGCCTCCACCAAAAGGCCAGCCTGAGAAAAGCCGACTCCCAGTCACTGGAGAGTTTCGGGGCCCGGAGAAACGGGAAAAGGATTTCACAGAACTTTCCGGGGAGGTGTTTTCGAGGGAAGAAAATATTTCAAACTTTTGCCCTGACCTGTCCTTCTTTCTTTCTTTCTTTCGCTAAACTACTTTCTCGAGGGAGTAGACAACTCGTTGCTTTCGTTGCTGGGAATCCTGGGAGTCCCGAGTGGCATCATCAATAGAAGGAAGTTAATACACGAGGAGTGGCACAAAGCGACGGGACATTTAAGGACGATATTTGTTTTACTTTTTGACAGCCTCACCAGCCGTCAAGTAGTGTCTCGGGGGAGAAAGCGAATAGAGAACGTCGATTTCCCTCGATTCCTGACAATAAACTTGTCCAAATAACTGCCCAAATCCCTGTCAAAGCAGTTCGAAGCAATATTTTTATCATTTTTCCCCTTCTATTGTGCTGTCCGGGATTCCAAATATTACGGGAAGCATCGTGGGATGCATAGTAATTACACATTTTTCAGAATTTCCAGAATTTTTACCGTGAATCTCGAGCCATTTCAACCAAAAACCTCATGATACAAAAATGAACTGCAACTTCCCCTGCGCGACAAAACTGACAGCATTCATTTCCCCTCCGTCGTCGCGAGGGGAAATCGGCCGCGGTTGTGTTCGTGAGAGCTTTTGCCATAAAAGCGCGAGTGTGTGAGTGCGCTGTATTTCTCGTTTTGTTAAAATGAATTTTGTGGGAAAATTCAGAACTGAGGGAGAGAATATCGAATCGGAAAATTGTCTCTCACTGTCTTTCTCTCTCTCTCTCTCACTCGGCTCTCTCTCTCGCGGAAAAGTCGTGGGCCGACGGGAGTTTCCCTATCGTTCTACCCTACCAAGTTAACGTCCGTTACATGCACCCTCCGCTACATCGTCGCGACGAAAACCTGCCATCAGCATCAGTAGCAAGAGAGAGCGAGAGTCCTTGCGGTGCGAGGTCCTGCCGTCGCCTGCCTGCCTGCCTGCCAGAAAGATCCTTTGGTGCCTTTGGAAACCGGAACCGAGCGAACGACCGACGAACCGAAATCGCGAAGAGCGTAGCGCCAGGGAAAGGGGGAGAAGGTATGGTGGCGGTGGTCGCCCTTCGCCGGGTTTTCCCGAATTCGCCACGGCGCCACGGCCTGCGTGCGATATGCGCGCCCTGCGATTTTACACCGAGCAGCAGGGAAAATTTAGTAAGTGTCGTGGCTTCGGTGAAACCAGGTCGTAAAAGTGTTTTCCTCGAGCGATTCTCGAGCGGCCCGCGATTCCCGACAGTAGTGTGTTTCGTTCGCGCGGCGCAGCGTTCTCGTGCTGTGCTTTGCTCATTTGTTGCACGGAAAAAGGGCACAAACGGGGTCCTTTGCTTCCGCTTTTCTCGCAAGGGTACGTGCGTGCTCGTGAGTGTTATTCGCTTTTATTTGGAAAGGTATGCGCTGCGATGGAAAATTGGAAAACAGAAACGGCGCAAAGAAAAGTAGTTGCGAAAACTTCTCCTCCGATGAAAAAGACGAAAAAGAACGCGAAAGAACGTTCCGTGGTGTGGTCGTGCAGCGAACGTCATTGCATGATGCTTCCTCAATGCTGCTGCTGCTGCTGCCTGGAAGCATAAGAGATGATGGCTCGCGTGGCCCCCGAGGACAGTGTATGTTTTGGTTTCTTCCTTCTCTCTTATGCTTGCTCCATGATGCTTCGCGGTGCCATTCACCTGCTGACGCACACTGTTCCCTGCGTCGTCGTTGTGTGCCTCGTGTGTGCCTGTGTGTATGTCGTTGTCGTTGGTGGCACAATCCCTCAGCAGGGAACGGCATAATCAACATAAAAAACAAGAAACAAACACATAAGAAGAAGAAGCGTGAGCATCGTCATCACCGTCAGCAGCAGCAGCAGCAGCAGCCGGACTGTTGGTGAGCTGCTTGGACCTGCTTCGGTGACTTCGGCGTTGCGGCGACGATTGAATGAAGAAAGACAAGGAAATTGAATCTCGCGGACCAACCGGACCAAACGATATGCTTTAAAGCATCACGACGAGGGTGTAGCGAACAAAACTTTCAAGGACACTAGCGAGCGAGCCCTGTTTCCTTTGCACTTTTTCTTCCTTTCCCTATTTCCCAGCAAAACCGGCGAGTTTGATTTGTTTTTCCTCCACCGTTGCTCGGGATGGGGATCGCAGGAGGCGCGAAAGCAATAAAAACCGTTGACAGAATGTAAATCGTCGCCACCATTGCGCAACGGATCCACGGAGGGTGTGTGTGTGTGCCTGCGTGCGTTGTAACAAAGCAACCCATGGAACGGTTGCTTTAAAATATTATGGAAAACTGGGAATCTGGCAAACGGAACGCGTATGCCGGTAACCCACCAACGCTGGAACAGGAAGTGGCCATAAATTTCCCTATCAGCCCCTCGTCCCTCGTCTCTTCTTCTCGCGCGTTTTGAATGTAGGACAAAGGCAACCGGCCGAGGGAGAGGCAGCCAAAAATGGGAAAAAATCAATCCCGTTGTAGGGATGGAAATGGGAAGGGAACGGGGCCGAGAGACACACCTTGGGCTCCGGGGGCGGCTGCCGGCGCGCGCTCGCTGGTTTTTCGACAAATTTTCCAATTTTGGCCACCGAAGGCACAATGGCGCCTTCCACGAACATCGAAACCAACATCGAAGCGCTCATCGGTGCTCGGTGGAATCGCGGAAGCACGGAAAAAGGATTGCCCGGGAGTTTGTTTTGTTCGCAACAATAAAAACATTTTAGGCGGAAAGAGCGGGTGGGGTGGGGCCTTTTTCCGGAGGGAGTTGGACGCGGCGCTCCCTTCCCTCGGTGGCCGGGATTTTCCACCCGGTGCGCAAGCGAGCATTTCGCAGTTTTTTATCCGGATTTTTGTTTTTTCCTGCTCCTGCCAGCCAGCCAGTCAGCGAAGCGGCCAGAACAACACAGCTGTACATCGACGAATGATTTATCGATGATTATGGGAGGCAGCGTGGTGTTGTTTTTCTCCCGGGTTGGAGAAAATTTACTAACTTGCCCTGTCACTGTGATAAACATGGGCATCGTGAGTTCCTCTCTATTCTCGATCGATCGATTGGAGCGGCTGCGAGTTACGCATTACTTACGATATTCCACTACTTTCCCTCCTGTCCCCCGGTCACGCAGGTCGCGATAGTTTAGTCCAACCGGCGAAAAAACCCAATCCCAACGCTGATCTGATTTGTGAGAAGTGAGAAAAGTGTTGCAAAGCTGTTGTTGAATCGCAAATCGGAGCCGCACCGTTTGCGGGAAATTGTGAGCAGTGTGTATGTGTGTGTGTGTCCGCGGTTGTGTGTGTGTGTGAATACCCTTGTTCCGGGTGTGGGAGCGTTGATGATCCGTGACATGAGCGCGTATCGTGTGCATCGAAAGGGGATGTTGTAAGCTGAGCTGAGCAGTAATACGATCCATCCAAGCGCTTCTTGGTGACATCGATCGAGCACCTTTTTGACATTACAACACATCACAACAACAGCAACAGCAACAACCACACGCCAAGGTAAGTAGGGAAAGCCGAAGGAAAATACACAACGGCATTTTCTAGCATCACTGCATCGATCGCCTATCGATCCCAATGCCGAGATCAATCGAAAACTCCCAGTTGCTGCTACTGACCACACGCAGCACGAGCCACCACCACCACCACCATCACCACAAGCGTCTGGCTGGTCTGGTCTGGTGGGTTGTTAGGAAAAACTTTCTAATTACTTGAATAAATAATAGAGAATTGAGTTGAGCTGGGTGCTACCAATGCTGCTGCTGCTGCTGCTGGTTATGTTTATTTTTCTGGCCAGCTGGCAATGCAAACTTTTCGGACCCGCCAGGGCCCAGCGCTACTGCGTGGCGTTTGCTGTAGCTGAGCCCTGTACCGTGATGTGCTGGTTGGCTGGTTGGTTGGTTGGTGAGCTGTGGGTGCCGCCAAACGAGAGGAGAAATCCACACCAAAGTCAGTCAATTAGTGGAAGTAGTTACTCTCGGATCTCGCTACCTCTTCTCCGCTACCATCACAGGGCCAAGGGGCCAGGGTCCAGTGGACGCCAGATTAGGATGTTTTTAGGGAATAGTTGCCGAAAAGGAGGTGTATTGAGGGTAGTGGAGGTGTACCGCAAAGCAATGTGGATGAGTGAGTGTTTGCCTTTCACTGTTTGAACGCTCAATGCAGTCCGGGCGCTGCTGTTGTCCGGGTTGTGGTGCGGTGTATCGACATTGCATCGCCACGATGACCGCGATGGCCACATTCGATCGATTGCGAAGTGGAGGATCGATGGAAAAGAGAGAGAGAGAGAGTTTACTGTCGGTGTTGGATGAGTGCATCTCGTGTAAAGGGAGTGATAAGAGCTCGCGAGCTCGGTTATAAACGATGGAATTTATGCTCTTGCTAAATTCAATAGAGACACATTGCACATGGTTAGCATCCGGATCCAACCACTCCCCGGTTTCGATTCGACCAAGTAGGCCTCTTCTCGTCAGAAATCGAAGAGGAACGAGACATGCATGAGGCAGGGGTTAGGAATTCCTAGGAATGCTTAGAATCCCGCACCGCAGCCCTAAACCGGCTCCGTTTTTCGTCGCTTCGACGCTTTATGTTTGAAAATGCCGCCACAACACACATTCTAGCGAAGGTGACGAACGTCACGAGGCTCGGTACGGGTGCGTATGTGTGTCTCTCTTTCCCTGAGACTTATTTACAGTTTTTTTCCCCCCACTGTTCGTTCCTTTTTTATTTCTGTTTACAATCACGCTCACCTCGGGTTATGCTGCGTCCTCCTGCACTCCCTGGTACGATCTAGTGGGCCACGATGCTGCTGCCTCGGCTGCCCGGAGACCCGGAGGAGTCCTTCTCTCGCTCTCGGTTGCGTATTTATCTTTGACGTAGCACTTTGACGGTAGAGTGTTATGATGGCGTGTTTTATTTCCTTCCTTTCTTCTTCCCCTCTCCATGCTGCTGGTCCTGCTGCTTCTTCTCCAGCATCACCACCACTGCCAGTGCCCTGATGCCCCCGCATGGCACCTTTATGACCTGATCAGCAAAGTTTCACTTTCAAGACACCGCCCCGGACCCCGGTTGGTTGGTTGGTTGGTAACTCTTTTTTTTTGTTTATCATTTTTAATTACTTCCAAGTTTTCTTTTCATCCCATCGGCTCGTTTCTTGTTTGCCTTGGACCGAGAGTTTGCTCGGTTGGCACGCAACAGCAACACCACCACCAGCATCATGATGCAGAAGATGAGACCTCGGCCCCGGGTGTGGAAAGTTGCGTTATTTTCAGCTATTTAGCACTCGGCACTCGGAGGGCAAATGGGGACACTTGCCAGACGCATAAGGAAATGAAAATTGTTCGAAAAGAAACTCGAAGAATAAAACATTCCGGCCAAGTCCTTGGACCGTGCTAAGAGGTTCAGGACTAACTTTGTAGCGAGTGCAGCGCACCATGGACGCTGGAGGATGACAAAATCCAATAGAGAATAGAAGGCCAAAAGGAGAAGCTGGAAGAGAAAGAGAGAGACCGGAATGCAATATTAGTTGGCGATCAGGCAGATCTTTGCCAGCATCTTAACCGGGTCCAGGGAGGTCATGTCCGAGCCAGCCGGTGAAGCACGGCAGCGACCACGGACACAACGACTCCAGGAAGTTTGTCGTTCGCTTCGTTCATGGAAAATGGACAAAGCGAAAAAGGACGCAACGTAATCGCCAACTAAACACGGCCACGGCTCCGGGGCCAAGCGATGCCGAGCGTGGGAAAAAGTTTTCCATCCGTGTTAAAGGAGGGAAAATATGTTTTTCCACACCGCAGTTCGCACACACTGACTACTGGAAGCACTGGGCGAGGGGCCATGCTGTGTGGTCCGAGGACATTGAAGCGAGCTTTTTGTATGAAAAATGGTTCCACATGAATGAGCAGGAATCGACACGAATGCCAACGTCCTAGGGTCGTCTGTTGGGGCTGCAGTAGTACTAGCTCTCGATGCACCTGTACACCGGTCACCGGCGGTGCGAAGAATCTTACAAATGGTTTGAAGGAACTACGGTCGATTCCAAATGCTCCAGAAGGAATGAGGACCCTCACCTTCCTGGCAGAATGTCCGGCGTGCCAGCGCATTGTGAAAGTCATGCCTGAGGTCTGGTATCGGAAGAATGTGTTGGAAAACATGTCCACATGCTTACGGAAGGGGTTTTTTTTTTATCATTCCTCGCACCATTTTGAAGACCTTCGCCGACAACAATAGAAGATAACCCCCCGGTGGAGGGGAGGACCGTGGTGTAAGTTAAATCACTTTAACCCGTGTTTAGCATTGTTTTGCAAAACGTGGTGATTAAATACGCGTTTACGGTAAGTGCCACATCACGCAAGAACTCGAAATAGCTGATGCGTCATCGCAATGAGTAACCGAACTAATCCATGGGAATCGATACGGAATCTGTCTGCCGTCGGACTGATAACGCTCATAACCAGAAACCTCGTCCGCGATTCCACCGAAGGAATGCTCCAAAACTCCATCACTTATCGCGATGTGTGCTTATCGCACGAGCGTTGGTTCGATAAGATGTGATTAGTAGTGCCACTGGCCACACGGCGCAATGCCGCAGTCACACCGCGTTTCGCTCGGTTGAGGATGGCGAATATCTTCGCCTTTTTGTTGATAGCGGTAGTGGTGGCCACCGCTGCTACAGCCGAGAAGCTTCACTTTCCAGATTTTGTAAGTAGTTCGAAGGGCAAACGTTACAAACGCTACAGCTTCTGTTTGTCTTATCATTTTGGGGTAAAGGTGGCGATCGAACAGAACGAAGTACCTATCTGTGGTGGATGGATCGTTGATAAACCATTCCGACGTCACGTGCTCACTACGGAACGCTGTACTGGCGGTGTTCGCGAGAAGGAGCTACTAGTACGCCATGGAAGTGCCAAAGTGACTTGGCGTACGCTCAGTAGTGGAGTCGATCGTATACTGCGCCATCCTGCAGCGGATAAGCTGGTAGTGCTGAGCACTTTTGGGACGTTTCGGAAGCGCGAATCAACCAGAACCGCTGCAGAAGAACTGCAACACAATGCCACGACGGTGGTACTGACCTGGCGATGGAACTATGGAGTGCTCGAGAAGAGTGCCATTGTGCTGGAAGGTGATCGCGAGCATACTGCAGAGGAACTAACCGACCATCTACTCTGTAGCGATCATCAGAGGGATACATTCATCGTGGAAGGAGGTCTACTACTACGCAATCAGCTACCGTACGCCATGATGACGGTACATCCCGATACAGATAGCGCTTGTGGATCAAAGCTGCTTCTCGTTGCACTAACAGACTTAAGCCAAAGTTGGAGCCTATCCACACTACGTGATAACAGTCGCAAACGTGACCAAGCGGACGATGATTCCTCGGAATCCTTCTTCACTGAACCGAATTCTCCGTTTGGATATATTATGTTGATGATTTTCCTCAGCTACAACTTGCTCTACACAATGTTCTACTTCATATTCTGTATCGATAAGCTGAATTCCAGCACCACACTCTAGAGGGAATAAAAAGATGAACCCCATACAATCCAATTGGTGTTGTTTTTTGACTTTATTGCACAACACAACTACCACTAGGTACACTATCTGGGCATTAGTTAAGGGCCAGGGCCGAAACCATCGCTACGACGATGGCGGCCAGCGAGAGGGAAATCGATGAGGCCGAGTCACCACCGCCACCACCACCACCACCACCACCGCCTCCAGGGGTTGGTGCCGGTGTAGTACCAGCCGGAGGAATATCGGTCCGGGTAAACTGCTGCTGGATCCATGGCTGATAATAACGCACCTGGGTATGCACGGTCATGGTGGTGTTCGTAGCACAACCGAATCCATACGAGACGACTCCAGTAAGCAGATCATTGCAGTACATGCCACCACCACGGCTCGCTTGGCAGACACCTTGCGTCGTCTGGGGATACTCGCTGCAGATCATCGGTTCGCGCAGCATTCCCTGGTGCAGATTGTTACAGGCGTCACGTGGAGCAATTGTGACGAACAGTGCCTGCAGTGGCACACTCTGTGTCTGCGGTGTCCAGTTCCAGCCAACGACAACGCACTGGTGTGCATCCGCTACAATCCGACTGTTAAGCTCGGCGGCCGCAATGTTCGGTACCGGTACCTGCGGGAACACGATGTTGTTCGTCAATCGCAGCACCGCGATATCGTTCTCGAACGACCACGGGTTGTACTGCGGATGCGGGAAGATCCGATTGACCGGCCAGGCCATCTGGGTGGGCTGGAACACGAGCTCTCCTCCGCGTACGGTCACCTGGTCGACCGCCACCAGGTTGTTGTTCACATCGAGCACACAGCTGGCCGCCGTTAGGACGTGGTTCTGGTTGAGAATCGTGCCACCACAGAACACCGTGGCACCGATCTGGATGGCAACCTGAGCCGGAAATTGACCCGGGGCAGCCGGAACACCTCCAACGATGAACGGACTGGTGCCGACATCTCGGGCCACAACACTCTGGGATGACACCAACAGCGACAGGCTTACCAACGCCAAGAAGCTGACTTTCGGGCGACCCATTTTTGGGAGTCGTGTAGTCGCGCTGGAAGTTATGAAAGAACTAACTGCGCCACCGTCGGTTCGGTACATTTGTTAAACTCAAACCTCGAACTTTGCTGCTCTACCATGCGCCACGGCCGTTCTATCGATAAAGACGATATCTACTGATAGTAGCCTGCTGCCGTAGAATCGACCGGAATTAGTAGCAGGATTAACGTCTTTATACCGCACAGCACAGCGCGCACGATATAGCATGGTGATGTGGTTAGGTGGAGTAGATAAAATGACTCAACGTGTGGCTAGCTGACGATTGACGTACAGTTCCTGGAAGTCCATCAAAGTGTGAGCTGATTAGATTAACAATCGAGCTATCATTTGTTAACAATGCGCAATGCTTAGCTGTATAACCATCGAGAACTTCTTGTTACTAAGTCATCTCTGTTATGTGTCGCGAACGTCGTAACAAACGAAAACCCAATCGACCGGCCTTTGGCTCCTCACAGACTGATGTGGCTGCGATAATTAATTTCTCCAGCCAAACACACACACTCACACCCTTTACTGAGCTCACGAGGACGCCTTGAGGCGTCGGATGGGTTGTGCACCTTTTTGGCGGCAAAACTTCACACGTGACCGGCGGCGGGGCTCGGAGTTTACCGCATAATTTATCCCGGGCCAGGGTCCCTGGTGGTAGTCCGCAAATTGCACCCCGAAGCGCCCCAGGTTTTTGGATAATGAATCTTCCCGGTGCCGGTTCTGTGGTCAGCTTTAAGAAGATCTGTAAGCCCCCTCCCCCCACCCTTTTTTCGGTCCATCTCCAGCCTCCGGGCTACCGGGTTGATGCGATTTCTCGCCACAGAGCTTTGGATCGTTCTCGGTCTCTGCTTCTCCTTTGCACCGAGCACATTTGGACAATTTCGCAATCGTTCCTTTGCGGTTTTTCGGGCGGTAATTTGGGCCGCAACCGGGGGCCAGATGGTGCGTTTCATTTTCATTCATTCAAGTGAGATTCTGATTTCGTTGTGCTGGACACACACGCACATACATTTCAAGGAGGGATCTGCGCTTCCTGATCAACTGTGGCACGCAATCGACAAACCCCATTTACCGGTGAGTACTGCACCCGTACTCGTAAACATGAGTTGAGGTTATGGCCTCCGAAATGGTTGGAAACTCATCTCCCGAAGGGCAGCGAGAGTTCGACAATCGTTTCGATTTCGGCTACGGAGGGATTCCAGAGCCTGCTGCGGTTAACCAAAAACTCATTCTTTCACGGTCCGTTTCGACCCCATTTTCGGCTAGCCCTGCGACGGCGACCTTTTGTAAGTCGTCGCAGTCTCCGAATGGCGGCGGTGTCGGTGTTTTCTTCCCCAAAAAAACCTCAATGCGGATGCATCACACAAACGCACACACACCGTGGCCGCAGCTGGCCACTTGGCCACAGAGAAGCTTTGCAATGTCGGCAGCAATTAGGGTGTTTCTAATGCTAATCTCATCCCTCCCCAAGTGGTATCAGTTCGTGTCCTTCTTATTCGCTCGAACCCCTCCAACCTCGCGCAATGATGCGATCGTTATGAGTGTTGGTGGCCAGAGTGAGCTGGCCTCGTCTCGGCCGCGGTGTGGATATCGTAATTTCGTAATTTGAGATGACACTTTAATGGACGTCTCGGATACCAGGACCTACTTTAAGACGAGTTCAAGTTCAGTACCGTGCCGAAAGGGGGGGGAGAAGGTAACGCCAAGCGTCCCCCACTAATAAAAGGGTCATTCGGTTGGCGGTGATGAGTCTCGCATCCCCACAGGAAAAAGGGATTGAATTAGGGAAGCGTCCCGAGGGAACCCTGGCCCGGCTCAGCTACCTGCCAGCTCGTGCCGGGAACGTTTGACGAGGAATTTGAGTGGAAAGTCCTGGAGAAATGGCGTTCGCTGAATTTTCTTCGGCTGAACTACTTCTACTCGGCAGCAGCAGCTTGAGCGGCGCGAATTTAGGACATCGTCGGAGCTTAGGAATGTTGGTCGATGGATTTTCGGGGAGGAATTAATTCCCCGGGATTGCCGTGTGCTCCCGTGGTGATCGTTTGATTGGATAATAAATTTCTAACCATTGTTCC
>NC_064875.1:2012500-2025000 GCF_943734745.1 Anopheles darlingi | reverse complement strand
CGCGACAACGAAAGCAACGAGCAAGTAAGTCGTAAGCGAATAAATTAGACTTCGTCGTCTGTTGTCGCGATGAGATAGAGTGTAACAATGGTGCCAGCTGAAAGTCAGACGAAGCTGATGGAGGTGAAGCAACAGAAAATGGTTCGCGGCGCCGGTGGACAGCCGGTGGTAAGCTTCAAATTAAAAATATGCTGGTTGACGAGCAGTAGTACACCCCATAGTAGGCTTGGGTTGCCCTTCGGGTGAGTCAATCATAAATTTAGCGACACATCATCCCAGCAACCATTGCTGTCATCCTTCCGTGACGTAATGGGCTGTTCAAGATGACAGGTTAATGTCAGAACGGCGGCGCTCACTCGGCGAAGGACAGTTTGTGTCACTTTAATTGTCAAACATTTTCCGCCCGCTACTGGAAGTTGCGTTTTCGTTGTGCCAATTTCCTGCCACCAGTTTTGTGGTGGACAACACACGAGGACGCCACGCGGGGTGAGGGGAAGGTGCGGCCTTGAACTTCATAAATTCTGGTGGCGGCCTCTTTAGGTTATTAAAGTCCATCGAGCCTCTCGCAAAAGAATCCTGCAAAGAAAACCACTTGTGGCGGCCTCACGACCACCGCCACCATTTCACTTGGCCAACTTCCGACTTCCGAGTGAACGAATGGCCCCCTGGGAGGGCGGAGGGGACCTCCACGTACGCCATGGGTGGCGGCTGATGTACTTTAAAAAATTCATTTTTACGGCCTCCCACAGCCCCAATCCCAGCTGCGACGAGGGCTTAAGAACCGAACGGTGCCCGGGGGTCAGCAACAGTTCCTTCGCGAGGTCGCACCACAAACCGGGAACTTGCGTTGTGTTGCGTTGTGTGTAGCGTAAGTAAGTGAGTTCATTGGGAGCGAACGTGCTGTGTGTCTGTGTGTGCTGGAGGGTTTTGGTTCCGGAAAGTCTCGCGCGGTGCTGGCCCATAAGTAGCAATGCGTTTTCCGGCACGACGATCCTTCGTATCCTTCTTGGTGCGAACGTTCTAAAAGGAAGGGTGGAAAGGGAAAAGCAGGCTGGGGGTAGTCACGCGGTATGTGCGTCGTGTGGTCTCCTCGCCGAGGGGTTGGTGCACACAAAGTATATACACCCCATAAATATGAATTTCTATGCCTGCTTCGTTCCTGCTTCGAGGCGCAGCATCGCACACCACGACGGTTGGCGGTTGGAGTTCCGTTTGGAGGAATTTTCCGCCAACTCAAGTGGAGCGGCTCAGGTCGGCTTCTTGTTGAAGCACTTTCGATCCACACACACACACACACACAGGCACATACATTCCAGTGGGGATCAGATGCCGGGCGCGAAGATAGCTCTCGCACGTCAGCAAGTAGCTAGCGAGCACACCATTTGTAGCCTGCTGCGACGCAAGTTGCTGCTCGCAACGTGTACCGGCGACGGTGTTGTTGGTTGGAAAATGCGAGCAAAGCAGGCCATGCAGCTGGTGTGTGTGTTGGCACGTCGTCGTCGTCGTTGTTGTTGTTGGTGCTTCGCGACCATTTGCCATTTTGCAGAAAATTATTAATATCATATCTCAAAAGATTAAGATTTTTATCGAGTGGAATACGTTACGCTGGTGCTGGTGCTGGTGCTGGCGGTGTGGGGAAAAACTTTCAATTGTTGATTGTTCCACCAACCAGAAGTGACTGGGAGATGGAGGCGCACCAAGATGGGACCGTTCGCAAACGATGAAGATTTCGCGCTGTTTACGCGAATTTCTTTCTAGATGAACTTGGCCAGCCAGCTCTCGGGGCCATTTCGGAGATTTGTTTTTTTGTTTTCGCTTCCACGGATTTACCCTTCGTTTTTGGCTACCGTCGCTACCATTCAAGTGGAAATGTTTATCACCGACGATTAGTTCCGTTCTTCGGCATCGTTTCGCGCATCCGATACTGTAGACGGATTCCGGGTATGCTCCGGTATGGTATAAACATATATTTTCAAGTTTTTTGTCTTACTTTTTCCCGGAGCAAACGAAGACACCGTACAATGGGTAGCAGCAAAGATTGGAATGATTTAATAAATTATCAGTAATGCTTACGCCGCTTCCAAGGAGTGCCACTTGGGCGCTTGGCAGCACATTGCAAATTTGCCGAGCAACCATTTTCCAGGAGCGGCAGGAAAACAGTTCATAAAAACCATTGATAAGACAATTCGCTTTACGGTAATGTGCTGGCGCTAGAAGCAGCAGCATGTGCATTCCAGCAACTTTTGATTTTCCCGCATATTTTGGGGAAAAACAAATTCTCACGCAACTCACACACCAACCCCCTTCACGAACGATGATTAAAGTGAAGCGTCGCGTGGACGACGACGACGACGAGCTGCCCCCCGGGGGTAAGGAGGACAGCTCGGCCCCAAAATTCTCTGTCACCCTTGTTTGTGCCAGGAAGTGAAGGCTTATGGTGAGTCCACTCCGGCGAGTCCGGTGGCGTGATGATGCCAGAATGAGTGTGGCTGTCGTTGTGCCGCCGTTGGGGCGGCTTTTGGGTTCTTTCCAACCGGACCGAAAAACCTTCTCCCGGTGCTTCTGGTCGAGACACGTTACGCAATATCTAGGACACATCTAGAACACAACCAGGCCAGTATGAGTGTGTGTGTGTGTGCGTGTCGGCCTAAATGCCTATTACAGTGCCAAAAAGGACAGAATGTGACACGTACCGTACCGTACCGTACGCATCCCCGGGGTCTGACCAGGGTGGACGCGACGCGACACCTTCTCGACAGTGGCCGTCGTCCCCCAAACAACCCAACAACCCCACGAGGTGAAAAAGGACGATTGTTGATTGTTTTATTTTCGGTCACTTTTGGCCACCAACGTTCCTAGCGTGCTTCGTGGAACGTTGCTGTTGCCGGGCAGGGAACACAGAAAATATGTTCCCCGAAGCATTCATATTGTTCTGCTGGTGTGCTGGTGTGCTGGTGTTGCCACACGTTGGAGAGACTGTTTGCTAGAAGAAAAACATAAACGACAAACATATCGCTTTCCAGGGAGGACGATATGCTTTGGTATGCCGTACGTTCACAGGACGATGGTTTTGGGGAAGGAGAGTGATAAGAGAATGGCCTTGTTTGCCATATTCTTTCGGAGGAGTTATCCCCCCCCCCCCCCGGAGTGAGAGAGACGTTGTGGAGTGTGAAGTGTTGTTTGGATTTGATATTAGCATTCTACCTATTATGATGAATGGCCAAGCGGATGACGTTGCTGAGGCCGGCTTTTAGATGGATGGATCCCTGGGCCTGGGCCTGGCTCTCGAAAGCTCTCGTTGCCATCGACCGAAAGCTATATTTAATTCCATTCACTAGCTCGTGCTCTCTCTCTCTCTTTCTCTCTCTTCCCTTGAGGCATGCGTGATGAAATGTTGTTTGCGTTGCGTTGTTTCCCATTGTCACCCTTCTGGCTCCGAGGGAATGTTTATATCCGGAAAAGACGAAATCACGAACAGACAGCTGTCAATCCCGCCGGTGCCTAACGCCGGTCTAGTAGTCTGCTCTGCTCTGACATTGCGACTTCCAACAATCCTTTTCTCCGGTCCGGCTTCGGCTTCCTCAAGGCCAGGCTTACACTTTCGAGTGGCTCATAATCGAGGCTCCAGACCAGCCGGAGGGGGAAGGGGGTGCGTGCGTGCGTGCGTCTGCACCCGTCTTGTGGTTTCACCTAATTTCTTCGGCTCAACTCCAACGAGCCACGAAAAGGGGGCCGGTTGCTGTCAGTTAGCTGCCAGGGCCTTAAGGCCTCGACCATCACCATTCTGCTCATTTCATTTATTCCGCACGAGTAATCGAGAAAAGTCCTTCTAATGATTCCCCGTCCCGATCTGTGCCGAGCTGTGGATGGCTTCACGGCCAGTTCTCGGCACAACGCTGCCTGATGGCTACATTAAAGAGCGACCGACGTAGACGTAGACACCCTCTGGCCGCATCTTCTGGTCGGCTCTTTAGTTCGGTTCTGCGGACCGAAAAACCGCAGAGCACCGTTTCTAGCAAGCGAACCGACGAGCGGCGGTCCGTTTCCGTTTCGGTGGCCAAGTAATTTGATTAGGAGTCGGCTGTAGGAAGGAGTCTCCCCCCCCCCCCCCCTCAAGGGGGTCAAGTGTATTAATTTGGCGTCTCATTATCATATGTCTTTTTCGAAAAAGGCACTAGACGACCTACGAGGGGTATATAGAGACCTTTTGCAATTGGAATTTGCGGTTACTAGCTCCGGTGCTCCGGTGCCGGAGCGCCCTTTTTGATGATGTGTCATTAGCCAGCAATTATCATTAATTTCGTCCCACCTACAGCCTCACCGACGTTTGAAGAGTGATTACTTGAAGGTCAACTGCACGTAGGTGAAGTTGATAAGCGTGCGCGCGCGCGCGCTGTGTCTAGCAGTTCGCACTTGCTCTCTATCAAATCCTACACGTTGTGTTAAGCCCTTTTTTGAAGTTCGCCTTCAGCGCCACGATGGTGCAAGGCCTGAAGAAAAATGGCCGGTTACTGCGTAGCCTGTAGCCCTTCTGGCAGGTTACGTCACTCGCAGGCAGGCACCGAACGCTGCCCAGACTCCCGAGAACGAACCAAATTAATCTTGGGATTATCAGCGTAGCAAGCAATTTAGCTCGGCATTCGGTGTACTGGTCATGGACTATGGAGTCAGCCTCCGAGGCAGGGAATTGATGCTGAGCCTTGGTATTAATTTTTCCTCGTACGCATTGGACCACTCTTGCTCTCTGTCTCTCCACTCTGTGTGTGTAGAGATGTCTGCCTGGTCTCCGTTTGGATATGGTCAGCACCAGCGGCCATTTAATCATCCTACAACCCGAGGTCGTAACACACACACACACTTGCTACGCTATCGTACGACGTAATCTCCTTCTTCGGCTTCTGATGGCCCGGCGCTTCCTGTGCGATCGTTTGATTGGACGAGCGGAAAACATTTTCGCAACTAATTATTATTCATCCCCACCAACAGTGAAGGCCTTCGAGCCTCCGGGCCAGAGTTGTCTAGAAGGCTTAGAAGCTAGTTAGCTTTGCGGTGCTTGCGGCGAGTGCTCCGATCGCCGAGGGATATGGTAATTAATTTATCAATTCATTTGTCTGCAAAGGAATGTGTGCGTGCGTCGGTATGTGTCGGTGTGTTTGGTCAAGAGCGCTTACGGCATTCGGCCGCAATAATCGGTAAATACCGATGGAGAACACGCACACGCCGCATTGCATACTGATGTGCCAAGATCATCGTCGGGATTCGTCTCGGGGCAGGGGACGCTTCCAAAGCGAAGAGTCAACTACCACCAACGAGCGAACTCCAAGAAAAGAACTTCAATCCAGGATGAGTACTACTGCTGCTGTCACATTAGTTTACGGACTGTCGCTGTCAGCACCTGCTTAGTTGAACTTTCAGATCTGTTCACTCGTTACACGGTTTCTCGAATGGTAGGCTTGGTGGTGGTGGTGGTGGTGGTTCCCGGACCAAGACTTCCCCGTTAAGCCGCTTCCGTCGCCATCGTCGTTGCTACCGTTGCGTTGTTCCAGGTTGTATGGCGCTTTATGACCGTAAATGATTCAAATGTCACCAGACACCAATGTTTCATGGAGAACTGAAACAAACACACACATGGACACACACACACAAGGATATGGGGTTGAAACGCGGGCGCGTAGGAGACATAATTCACACGCCATCTGTCCACCCATAAATCGGGGCCGTGGCCATCTCACAAACCCTCGGGAAACTCGTGGTGTCTGTGGTGAGTTTTGGTTTACGTGAGTGTCTGTGACACATACGTCTCCGTCGGGTTGGTTGGTTGGTGGCTTTTACTCCCACGAGTTTTCGGTGCCACGAGTCTGGCTATTCGTCCTTTCCCGGGGGTTGACCCGGGCCCGGTGAGAGCTGGCAGAATGGCGGCAGTGAAATAGTGGAACAGAAACTGACAGAACGAACCACCACCACCACCACCAGCTCAGGTCTAGCAGGCTTTGCGCAACCTGGTTTCCAGTGGCAGTAACCATGGTGCTGGAAGGAGTTCTTCTGGTTGTCGCACCAACCAACCAACCAACCAGTCAGCGCCTCCTTCGTCGGTTTCCGGCACGGACACCACGGTGTATCACACATATGAGCACCCGGGCGGTGGCAACACTCGAGCCTTGTCGAAAGTGTCACGTTTAATTGCTGTCATAAACAGTGTGCGAGCGAGCGAACGGACGGACGGACGAAACACACACACACTATACACGAGCCGCCTGGTATCCCCGGGAATGTGTCCCCAGCCCGGCACAATGCCCCGGCGGCTACACAATCACGACTGAGGAGAAGAGCAGCAAGGCAGTGGAAAGGAGAGAGATCCTTCTCCGACGGTTGCTCTAATGAAGACAAAAATAAATAAACATCCTTGTAGTCCGGGGACGGGGAGTCCGTCGGTCGCCATCATCGCCGCTTGTCGCCATTTTCACAAGTAATAAAAATAACAGTAATAAGGACGAGTCCTTCTGCGCTTCAACGTGTGGCAGTGGCAAAAGGGAGGTAAGGGAGTCCTTTTTTGATATTCTCATCAGGATTGTTTCGGGGGCGTTTTGTAGCTACTCAATTCCTTGGTTTCTCGCTTTCACCCCCAGGATCGTTGGTAGCAGGACACCAACAGTAGTAGTAGCGGGGATAACCGCTAAACATCAGCAACAACCAACGGTCAGAAGCACACATACAGAGGCCAACTGACCACACCGCAACAGCACACACACGATAGCCTAACGCTGGTCAGTGTCAACTGCAGCGAGCATGTATGTGTGTGTGTGGCACCGGGAACCACGGAACAATCCGTCGGATCTAGGGAGGATGTGGATCGCTCGAACCGACATGCTGACCATGCTGCTGACGGTTGCGGAAAGAAATGACCCAACGTTTTGCCCGAAGGCAAAACCGGGGGGTGGAATGGGAAGAGCAATGAGCATTAGAAGGAGGAGGAGGTGGAGCGAAGCGTTCGGTGTGAGTGTGATGTGTTCGCACACAATACTAGCGTAGTGGCCACCAGGCTGACCAGTGGTGACCAGGCCAGCGTGTACTAACATCACTCATCTGGGTTTTAGGGGGCCGTACCACGGGAGGGTGGGGGGTCGAGCATCATTCCGCGGCATCCGTTAGGCTTTGTTTGTTTGCTCCCTTGTCCCACCACCCTCCTCCCCGCCCCATCGTCCGGTCAGTGGAATAAACCTTAAAAACATAACCGTACATTTGTTCCATGTTCCCCCACCAGACCAGGTCGCCGGCCCGGGCGGGGGTGGAGAGCACGCGGTGCGCGGTTTGTCAAGTTGTTACATCGACAAATCGACACCGAATGCCGGTCGCTTTTCGCTGGTTTGGCGCTTTTGTTACATGAAAATGGTTGGGATTTTGGTGCTTATTACGGTGTTGAAGGTTTTACAGAGACGGTCTTTGGAAAATCCGGGTGAAGATATCATTATCATCCTCATCGTTCGCTCGCGAAAGGTCGCTCCATTTACATTTTTCCCGGCCCGGGGTGCATGACGATGACGATGATGATGACGCCATTCGTCTGCGAATTGAAAAATCGAATCCATCGTGAGCTCCATTACGGGATCGGTTTGCTCGCTGAAGCTGAGGAATTTGTCGTCTTCCTTTGCTGCTGCCTAGGCCTGGATCCAAATCCAATTGACTGTAGCGAAGGGGTGGGAGAGCGGAGGGCTGGCAAGATGGCGAACTTGAGCGTAAAATTACTCGTCATCCTTTTCGTTGCGTCCTCTCTTCTAGAGTCGGTTCTCCGGTTAAAGTGTCAGTGACAGTCTCGACGCCACGAATCGATCGATACGGACGGTGTGGTTGCTGGTGACACGAAGGTAGTGGAGGAAAATGATGTCAATCAAACATTCGAAGCGGCATTTTCCTCCGCTGTCGGGGGAGGGGACCAGATTTAAAACGATGACACGATATCGATCATTTTTCCGTCGGTGTTCCGCTCCGTTCTCAACGCGCGAAACGCGAAACCACGGCACGGGCTATCGTCTTAATCTTGGCTTCATTACGGTACATTTATTCCAGCTAGTCCTCGATGGTGGCCTCGCACGCAGTAATGGAAAGCGATTTGTAGCGCACGCCGGGTGCCTCTGGGAGTGCGCCATTTTATGGAGGATTTTGGAAATTTGAAAAATAAGCTCAATCAGTGCGTCTCCACGGTGCAGCAGCAGCAGCATCAACGGAAGTAAATGATATCCCCCCTGGAGATAGTAATTAACGTTGACAAATATCCGTGATTTGATGATAAATTAAGGAGAGACAGAGAGACAGAGAGAGCGATTCTCGAATGTCCTTAAAATGCCTGCCGTGTCCCTAAATGCGGAAAAGCTTTCTACGTGAAAAGTGTCTCATCATTTATTGAACTCGAAATTTGCTCGTTCGCTTTTCCACTCCGCACGTACTAA
Source organism: Anopheles darlingi (assembly GCF_943734745.1). Classification (NCBI taxonomy): domain Eukaryota; kingdom Metazoa; phylum Arthropoda; class Insecta; order Diptera; family Culicidae; genus Anopheles; species Anopheles darlingi. Next base: position 2,016,556 of record NC_064875.1, on the reverse strand, counting down.
AACCAACAACAGCAACAAAGTTGGACACCATTTTCACATTCCCTTGCACATCGGCGCGGGGGGGTCATGGACTGTCCAGCACTCCGGAGGAATTAATTTAATAATAGCTCCTGAAAGTTGTAACAAAGTTTAAAGTTCTCCTTTTGTTCCTCTGTGTTTGATTTTTCTTCTTCTTCTGCAAATGATGAATCGTGAGGTGGTATTCGAGACCTGCCGGCGATGGAGACGCCTGGCAGCATGTGGGATGGATGCTAAAAAAGCATAAAATGAAATAATGTTGCCTCACTTCTTCATGCTCGTAGCGTTTTATGCTCACCGTACTGATGTCTCTCATGATGGTGATGCCCGGTTGATGATGCGGAGGTGCTGGTGGTAATCAATTGCGGTTCCAAACCGGAAGTGCCCTGTAAAGGGAGCGAAAATGCGCGAAAGAACGTCGGAAAGGGGCCGAAGCGATTTGAGCGCTTCATCAACCCATGTCGACGGGTGGTGGCAATGAACCAAGCGGTTCAAGCGGTCATCATTCACTTGCTGCGCCGCGCCGTACTGGCGTCTGGTCTTGGGGATTGCAAATTGGAATGATGGAAGTGCAGGCAGGCAGGAAGGCCACTCGTCACTCGCCACTCGCCGGGCAACAAATCACTTCTACTATTGCCTCTTCCCCCTGCGGTCATCGTCCCCGAATCGTGGAAAACAAAGACGAAAGATGACTAAAACAGGCGGCTCATATAATAAAACGCAAACATAAAAAGCTCACCGAGGAAGGAAAACGATTATTGTTTGACATTAATTTTACCAATTTTCTCACTCTCCTCGGGGAGAGGGGGGTGAAGCCCACGACGTAATGATTTGTGGTGGGCCAACGAGCCACGGGTTCTCGCACACACACACAGAGGACATTATGATGCTGCTTCCGACTCCGGTTCGTCCATCAGGAGCGGGTGTATTTGTTGCTTTTCTAATTTTTCATCTCGCCTCCCCCCCAGGGGGTGAAAGATGGGCCAAGGCCAAAGGGAATAGGCCGACAAGGCGCTTAATGGTGGGCTGGGATGGCAGGCAGGTGATTAAGGAAAACATTTTTCCCCGCCCCGGTCACTGGTGCCGATGCGGATCATAAGGATGTCGAAATGGGAATGTTGAGCGCGAGCGCGCGACGTTAAACTGTCCAAAATGACATTTGACAGTTACATGGCGCGAGTTCTGTGACCTCGTCGCGGTCGTGGTCGTGGTTGTGGTCGCGCAAAACGCATAAAAATGCTTCCTTCGCTCATGAATAATAAAGCGCCATTTTGTGTGGCGTCGTGACCGTCGTGGCGCTTATCACGGGGCCAAAAGCGAACCTCCTGAGTGCAGTAGTGGGCACAGCGTGGCACGAAGCCGAGCCAGGCTATTTATCGCCATGGAGCCTTAATTTGATTTAATTCACACCGCGCCCCATGTGCTCTTATCTTATCACGGTGTTTGTGTGCTCCTGTGCGCACACCAGCGAGGAGTAAAATGTTTAAAGATGCCAGGCTAATGCGCCATCGTCGCTTGTGGGAGACAGATTTAGTGAGGCTTTTCAGTGGCGTTCGACCTTCACTCCGTGGGGCGGACCCCAAAAACGATGCTGTAATGGTCGCGGTGAGCGCTGAGTGCCGGCATAAACTGTTGAATAATACATAAATTGTGTATTTCCTGTGGCCGCACAGCTGAGCCTTCTTTATGCTGATGCTGGTGTGAATACCGGGGACACTTCGGGAGATCGAGCAGAAGAAATCACTTGAATATTGATCGCGGTATAATTGTATGTTTTGGAGCAGGTGACGTCAGCTGCAAGGAGGCAATTGAACTCCACTGGATGCGTCATAAGGATCTCGTAAGGTAGCTCCTGATGTGTGCAAAATAGTATTCAAATGAATATGCTTCATATGCCAATCCCAATGATAGATTCTCTCGATCCAATCCGATTGCACTCTAGCATTGGTCCGATGTGGATTCCGTTGCCCGATTGCTGAATGCTGCTGAATAATCTGCTGAAGCATTCCAGCGTAACGTTTCCAGCAATTGCAAGCAACGTTGCAATGGTCCAGGACAGTCCGGGGCCAATTCAAACAATCGCTATTCAATAATCCCATCGCTGTTGTGGATGTGTCAGATTAATCTGTATCCATACCGGAGAGTGCACGAGAAGATTCCATTTGCCATTAGCACCCCACTCCTCGTTAATTCATGCTCCAGCGTCCCCGGGGGGGTGGAGCAAATAATGTATTTCCTACAAATCATACTCCTGGCGAGTATTCTATTGGGAGGAAACTTTGCAAAAGGTTCAACTTCAACAAAATGTCAGCGCCTCGATGGCAGGCACTCGTAGTGATACTCATATTGGCGCTCATGTTGGCACCGTCCGCCAGTGATGTAACTACCGGCCATCGAAGCCCTAGCCTGTCGGTCTCTCTCTCTCTGTCTCTGTCGATCCTAATTATTCCAACGCAATCATGTGTACGACATTGATTGCGATTGCCCGGCACCACCACGGTACTACGACAATCTACATCACAGATCACCCACAGCTCCTGGCAGACACACCTCCTCCACCCCCTCTGACCGAGGTACTTTTCAATTTCGAGGCCTGACTGTTGGCCAAGTGATTGAAGGAATAGTACAATCGATCGGTGTCCCGGAGTCCTGGTTACGGAGGGCCCAATGCATGGCTCTGTAGGTATTGTGCACCGGCAACGGCACTGGCATGTCGAGCCACCCTTAAAAGGGAGGGAGGATGGCAAAGTTTTCCAGAGCTGCGGTCACCCGGTGCTTTCGAGTACCGAGCACCACCGAGCAGTGCTCGAGCACCGAGGTCATGAGGTGATGGTGTATCATATGAGGGGAAGCACCGGAAGTTTCACTCCTGAAGTGGCAAATAACTATAACATTCGGTAACGTTTCGGTGCCGCCCTCTAACCAATCCAATCAAAACCGGCCACTACTGGCCCGGTTGCTGCAAACACCACACGGGCACCGGAGCACGCATTGCGCGTTCCGTAACGAGTTCCTCGTCCTGTGCTCGTCTGTGTGTGTAGTATATGCCCTCGAGAGACGATAATAATGGCAGCCAGCGCTTCACCCGCTCCTGGGCCTGACAACAGATGGATGCGCAGCCAGCGCATTGCATAACGCTAGCCGAGAGATTCGTTAATATTTCTCCACCTTCACGGTCTGGCTGGTCTGGGAGCAGCATAAGTTAATTTTATCATGTAATTAATTCCGGAACCCCGGATAGCGATGACGGGGACGACGATGCCGGCCAGGTCTGGTCCAGCCGGCCAGGTTCAATCAGGATCCAGACTGCAGTCCACCCGCCCTCCCCTCGAAGAGGTGGTCAGTGGCCAATCAGTGGCCCTTCATTATGCGTACGCGTGCTGTGGGCAACCGTAGCAACCGACCAAGCAACGCAGTCAACATGCGGACAGGCCAATGGGCTCTTCGATTTGCAACTGTTAACAATTATGCGAAACTCCAACAGCAACCCAGCAGCGGCCACGGGGAACCACGGCGCATGGTGGTGCAAAGATCGTAATTTTCTAATTTCCATTAGTCCATTTGAAATCCATTTGATTTATCAACCGCCACGTGTGTTCGTGTGATCGCAATCCGGGGAATGTTCTTAATTGAATTACCAGCGCCGGTGGCCGGCATTCGACGTTGCACGTTGCACCAGGAATGCGTTCGTTGGAAAATCGCGAAAATTCAATTAGAAGTAGTTTGTGATTTTTCGAGCAATAGTAACTCTTTTCGAAAAGTATCGCCGCGAAACTAACTTTTCCTTCTCCTTTTTTCCCACGCTTTTCATTCCAGGTGAGCCGAATACGCGAGTAAAGGATAGTGATGATCCTTGATTGAATGCTGACTGACGGCTTCAGCCCACCAGGTACCAGCTTCAATCCAATTTGTGCCGGTTTGGGTCAAGTGAGTCCAATCAATATTATTCCGTTTTAAAATCCTCGCTGACCTGTCTCGAAGAGCCGGGAGCCGGGACCCTGGGTGGACGAAAACTTTTTCTTCATTTCCCACCTCGCA